>NC_049979.1:1961689-1963238 GCF_000003815.2 Branchiostoma floridae
TGACCGTTCCTACTGGTGTATTACATTATACATATAGTCTCAAATACCCTGTAGTATTGTAGTATTGTAGTAGGTCTTGCCGCTACAAAGGTAGGTAGCGGGGTACGCCACTGCTCGTGTACAGGACGACCTGGCCTTTCTGCCGTAAAAGATGTTGTGGTTTGCCGTTCCGACTGGTGGTATGACATTATACGGATGGTCTAAAATGTCCTGTCGTATTGCAGTAGGTCTTGCCGTTGTAAGACTAGCGGGGTACACCACTGCTCACGTACGGGGCGACCAAGTCTTTCATGCCGCAAGAGATATTGTGCTTGACCGTTCCTACTAGTGTATTATATTATACGGATGGTCTTAAATGTTCTGTAGTATTGTAGTAGTGTAGTAGGCCTTGCCGTTGTAAGGCTAGCGGGGTACACCACTGCTCACGTACGGGGCGACCAAGTCTTTCATGCCGTAAGAGATATTGTGCTTGACCGTTCCTACTGGTGTATTACATTATACATATGGTCTAAAATGCCCTGTAGTATTGTAGTACGTCTTGCCGCTACAAAGGTAGCGGGGCACGCCACTGGTCGTGTACAGGACGTCCTGGATCATTTGCAGTAGTAGATTGGTGGTATGACATTATACGGATGGTCTAAATGTTCTGTAGTATTGTTGTATTGTAGTAAGTCTTACCGTTATAAGACTAGCGGGGTACACCACTGATCACGTACGGGGCGACCTCAACTTTCTGCCGTAAAGTATATTGTGGTTGGCATTTTCGACTGGTGTGACATTATACGGATGGTCTTAAATGTTCTGTAGTATTGTAGTATTGTGGTAGGTCTTGCCGTTGTAAGGTTAGCCGGGTACACCACTGCTCACGAATGGGGCGATCAAGTCTTTCATGCCGTAAAAGATATTGTGCTTAATCGTTCCTACTGGTGTATTACATTATACATATGGCCTAAAATACCCTGTAGTATTGTAGTATTGTAGTGAGTCTTGCCGTTGTAAGGCTAGCGGGGTACACCACTGCTCACGTACGGGGCGCCCAAGCGTTTCATGCCGAAGGAAATATTGTGCTTGGCCGTTCTTAATGGTGTATTACATTATACATATGGTCTCAAATGCCCTGTATTGTATTATTCTAGTAGGTCTTGCCGCTACAAAGGTAGTGGGGCACGCCACCGCTCGTGTACAGGACGACCTGGCCTTTCGGCCGTAAAAGATTTTGTGGTTAACCGTTCCGACTGGTGGTATGACATTACACGGATGGTCTTAAATATTCTGTTATATTGTAGTATTGTGTAGGTCTTGCCGTTATAAGACTAGCGCGGTACACCACTGATCATGTCACGGGGCGACCAAGCCTTTAATGCCGTATAAGATATTGTGGTTAACGTTCCTACTGGTGTCTTACATAATGCATATGGCCTAAAATGCCCTGCAGCGGGTATTGTAGTAGGTCTTGCCGCTACAAAGGTAGCGGGACACGCCACGGCTCGTGTACGGGACGACCTGGCCCATCTGCAGTGGAAGACATTGTGGTCAACCATTCCGACTG
>NC_049979.1:1963338-1995295 GCF_000003815.2 Branchiostoma floridae
TTCGTGATGTCTTATATGAACATCTTTACGTTTATAAGTGTGTTCAAAGAGGACAATGGGGCTCTGAAGCTATGTGTGGGCAAACTCGAGGTATTTTGAATTTTGTGGAACATACAGAGCATTCCTAGACACTAAAATTGTGATCCGCAGTTCACTCGTAAAAATTGTGCTGGCATATGGAAATAATGGTTTCCGATTGAGTCAAGTTGTGATCAGCCCACTTTTCAGAGGTTTTCTGGTCGTCTTGATATTTTCCTTCTTTTTACGTACAACATAAAGAGGCACTGGTCACTTTGAAATCTGTGTAGCCAGCTTGTCTTCATTATTTAGACCAGTTCAGATTGTGATGTTGATAGCCGCAATTAAAAATGGCTGTAAAATCGTGATTTAATCTATTTTCTAGCTTGATTGTGTCCGTTACCGATTTCATTATGGCGCGATATACATTTCACTTCACTTCATAGTGTTTGATGCCACAGTTAACGTTACTTATGTTACCAATGATTAAAATGGCGATGAATCGATTTCTTCCGATTTTATTCATGAGTGCTTGGTCAGTACGTAATTCATAAGTTATTTTTTGAGCTTCTTAAGCTGCTTTCCTTCTTAAAGTAAGTCACAGTTAGAGACATATAGTTACGTTGAAATCTAAGTAATCACTTGTTCTTTACTGTTTACTATTGCACCTTTCTTGGAATCCCTGATTATTTTGATCCTTCGCCGTAAATTTTTAAATATTGTTGTGAATTTGTGTGGGTTGTTCTTGTTCGGCCACGTCAGTCCATATTGTGTCAGAAGTATTTATATTAAATAGAGTGATTCATTAGTCAACTACAAATTTATGTACTACTCGACATTTGTTGGCGAGGGCAATGTGGAAAAATACCTCGTTTACCAGTACATGCGATCACAATTTCTAATATATTTCATTTTGCTGTACTGCGGTATATAGTTAAAGAGCGGGTATAGAGTTTCAGACTGTTTAGACGACAGTGAGAAATGAAGTGGCGCCTGTGAAACTAGTTGCCGCCCTTATCTAGTAAGTGAGATGTTTAGCGCCACAACCATCAATTTGTATAAAGATTATAATAAAAGCTGGCGCATCACGTAAAAATTATAACGGTTTGGTACTGATTCCGTCAGGGTGTGGTAAGCCTGCATTGCATTTTTATTATAGCCTCCTGTTCTTATTTCTGTTAAGTTAAAGTAGGGCATGTGAAGGCATGAAGTCACTTTGTAAGCTGTGGTTCTTGTTGCTGCATTTCTGGACTTGCTCAGAGTGTGATCTGTGGCACTACACTGTATACAATGGTGCTTATCGTGGTACTTACGCTTTTGAGATATCTTTACTTGTTCGCTCGGCCTGGCCAATCTTCACTTCATAAGTTTATAATCCTTACCAAGATTGGAAGCTGTTCAGAGTGTGATGTGTTACTTAACACTGTTAACAATGGTGATAAAGATGATGCTTCCGCCTTTTGAATATCTTTCCTGACTCCATCGGGCCTAGTCAGTTTTCATTTCGTAAGAGAGGGTTGAGGAAATGTAAAGACAAGTTCTTGGTCCATTTTTAAGGTTAAATTGTGATCCGCAGTTAACTTGTGCTGGCATATGGAAATAATCGTTACGGATTCAGTCAAGTTGTAATCAGCCTCCTTTTCAGAGGTTTTCCGGTCGTCTTGAGATTTTCCTTCTTTTTACTTACAACATGAAGAGGCACGGGGTCACTTTGAAATCTGTGTAGCCAGCTTGTCTTCATTTTGTTAACAGTTTAGATTGTGATGTTGATAGCCGCAATTAAAAATGGTTGTAAAATCGTGATTTAATCAATTTTCTAGCTTGATTGTGTCCGTTACTGATTTCATTATGGTGCGATATACATTTCACTTCACTTCATAGTGTTTGATGCCACAGTTAACGTTACTTATGTTACCAATGGTTAAAATGGCAATGAAGCGATTTCTTCCGATTTTATTCATCAGTGCTTGGTCAGCCGCAGTTAATAATGGCTGTAAAATAGCAATTAAATGGATTTTTCACTTGTTTGCGTTCGTTACTGATTTTAATAGGGCGTGGTCAGAATACATTTTAGTTTCTGTTTAGTTTCTTGAGCTGATTTTTCTTTTTTTTTTGTAAAATTAAGTCGCATGAAGAGGCCTGGAGTCACCTCGAAATCTATGTAATTACTTGTTCTTTGATGTTGACCATTGTGTCTTTATTGAAATCCCCTATTACCACCCGTCATATATTTTTACATTTTGTTGTATTTTTGTGTTGGTTGTTGTTGGTCGGCTATGTCAGTCCATAGCGTGTTATGAATATTCCTATTACATAGGGTGAAAGATCTGTAGACTAACAAACAAAGTACTATTTGACTATCTGTTGTTGAGGGCAATGTGGAATAACATACCTCGTTTACTAAGTACATGTGATCACAATGTCTAAAATACTTCACTTTACTGTTCTGTTGTATATTCAAAAAGCGGGTATAAAGTTTCGGACTGTTTAGACGATAGTGGGGAATGAGTCGTCCGGGGATACGTTGCAAACTGTGAAGCTATTTGCTGCTCTTCTCTCTAGCTAGCGAGATGTTTAGTACCACAATCATCAATTTGTGTAAAGACAAAGCTGTAGAATCTCGTAAAATTATAAAGGTTTGTTACCGTTTCCGTCAAGTTGTCGTCAACCTGCATTTCATTTTTATTGTAGCCTGTTGTTTTTACTTCTGTTAAGTTAAAGTAAGGCATGTAAATGCCAGGGGTCTTTGTAAGCTGTGGTCTTGTTGCTGCTTTTCTGGACTTGTTCAGAGTGTGATGTGTGGAGCGACTTAAACAATGGTGGTAAAGATGGTGCTTACGCGTGTGAAACCTATTTATTGATTCCCTCGGCTTGATCAGTCTTTATTTCGAAAGTTTATTTTCTGCGATTTTGAGATTCAGCCATATGTAGAGCCCTGGGTCCCCTTGAAATCTGTATATTCTGTTGCTATTCTTTTGCATCAGGTTCGTTTCATAACCATTCCCGTCATGCCGTAAGATATTTGGCTTGACCGTTCCTACTGGTGTATTACATTATACATATAGTCTAAAATACCCTGTAGCATTGTAGTATTGTAGTAGGTCTTGCCGCTACAAAGGTAGGTAGCGGGGTACGCCACTGCTCGTGTACAGGACGACCTGGCCTTTCTGCCGTAAAAGATGTTGTGGTTTGCCGTTCCGACTGGTGGTATGACATTATACGGATGGTCTAAAATGTCCTGTCGTATTGCAGTAGGTCTTGCCGTTGTAAGACTAGCGGGGTACACCACTGCTCACGTACGGGGCGACCAAGTCTTTCATGCCGCAAGAGATATTGTGCTTGACCGTTCCTACTAGTGTATTATATTATACGGATGGTCTTAAATGTTCTGTAGTATTGTAGTAGTGTAGTAGGCCTTGCCGTTGTAAGGCTAGCGGGGTACACCACTGCTCACGTACGGGGCGACCAAGTCTTTCATGCCGTAAGAGATATTGTGCTTGAACGTTCCTACTGGTGTATTACATTATACATATGGTCTAAAATGCCCTGTAGTATTGTAGTACGTCTTGCCGCTACAAAGGTAGCGGGGCACGCCACTGGTCGTGTACGGGACGTCCTGGATCATTTGCAGTAGTAGATAATGTGGTCGGCCGTTCCGACTGGTGGTATGACATTATACGGATGGTCTAAATGTTCTGTAGTATTGTTGTATTGTAGTAAGTCTTACCGTTATAAGACTAGCGGGGTACACCACTGATCACGTACGGGGCGACCTCAACTTTCTGCCGTAAAGTATATTGTGGTTGGCATTTTCGACTGGTGTGACATTATACGGATGGTCTTAAATGTTCTGTAGTATTGTAGTATTGTGGTAGGTCTTGCCGTTGTAAGGTTAGCCGGGTACACCACTGCTCACGAATGGGGCGATCAAGTCTTTCATGCCGTAAAAGATATTGTGCTTAATCGTTCCTACTGGTGTATTACATTATACATATGGCCTAAAATACCCTGTAGTATTGTAGTATTGTAGTGAGTCTTGCCGTTGTAAGGCTAGCGGGGTACACCACTGCTCACGTACGGGGCGCCCAAGCGTTTCATGCCGAAGGAAATATTGTGCTTGGCCGTTCTTAATGGTGTATTACATTATACATATGGTCTCAAATGCCCTGTATTGTATTATTCTAGTAGGTCTTGCCGCTACAAAGGTAGTGGGGCACGCCACCGCTCGTGTACAGGACGACCTGGCCTTTCGGCCGTAAAAGATTTTGTGGTTAACCGTTCCGACTGGTGGTATGACATTACACGGATGGTCTTAAATATTCTGTTATATTGTAGTATTGTGTAGGTCTTGCCGTTATAAGACTAGCGCGGTACACCACTGATCATGTCACGGGGCGACCAAGCCTTTAATGCCGTATAAGATATTGTGGTTAACGTTCCTACTGGTGTCTTACATAATGCATATGGCCTAAAATGCCCTGCAGCGGGTATTGTAGTAGGTCTTGCCGCTACAAAGGTAGCGGGACACGCCACGGCTCGTGTACGGGACGACCTGGCCCATCTGCAGTGGAAGACATTGTGGTCAACCATTCCGACTGGTGGTATGACATTATACGGATGGTCTTAAATGTCCTGTAGTATTGTAGTATTGTTGTAGGTCTTGCCGCTGTAAGGCTAGCGGGGCATGTCACTGCCGTAAAGATATTGTGCTTGACCGTTCCTACTGGTGTATTACATTATACATATGGTCTAAAATACCCTGTAGTATTGTAGTATGTCTTGCCGTTACAAGGCTAGCGCAAGGCCACTGCTCTCGTACAGGACGACCTGGCCTTTTTACCGTAAAAGATATTGTGGTTGGCCGTTCTGACGGGTGGTATGACATTATACGGGGGGTCTAAAATGTCCTGTAGTATTGTAGTATTGTAGTAGGTCTTACGTTGTAAGGCAGGCGGCACGCCACTGCTCACGTACGGGGCGACCAAGCATTTCATGCCGTAAAAGATATTGTGCTTGACCGTTCCTACTGGTGTATTACATTATACATATGGTCTATAATGCCCAGTAGTATTGTAGTATTGTAGTAGGTCTTGCCGTTACAAAGGACGGCGCGATCGGGTATGGACCACGACAGGCCGCCGCATCCCTGGTTGCGCTTGCCGGCGATTTCGTGATGTCTTATATGAAACATCTTTACGTTTATAAGTGTGTTCAAGAGGACAATGGGGCTCTGAAGCTATGTGTGGGCAAACTCGAGGTATTTTGAATTTTGTGGAACATACAGAGCATTCCTAGACACTAAAATTGTGATCCGCAGTTCACTCGTAAAAATTGTGCTGGCATATGGAAATATTTATTTATTTATTCACATATATTTTGCGAGTATGAGGCGGAAAGCACAAATTGCTTATATTAAGCCTTCTACTCAAGAAACATACGCATAAAACAAGAATAGTAAACGACATTACATACATAAGTACAAAATGGATAACAGAAAAATAAATTTAAACAAGACAAGTTGGTGCTGAATCAATTAGGAGAACCTGCCTGTACAATGGATATAGGTAATGACAAGATCAAAAATGTTACAGTTCTGTTGATGTGAGAGAGATGTTGATCCTGATAACAGTAAAGTACTTAAAGTAGTGTCGTTGAGGTGCTTTAGGTCTACTATAATATTTGAGACAGCCGATAACAAAGAACTTCTTTGGCTAGTATAGAGTGTGCAGTGTAGTAGATAATGTTCGGTTGTTTCACAATGATAGCCGCATTTACATGTAGGATAATCAATACAATGGTGTTGAAATAGATGGTAGTTTAACTGACTGAAGTTTAGACGGAGCCTTGTAAGAACTGCGGAACGACCTTGGCCATAAGAGAAATGGGAGTATTTTGTCGGCTTGTTGAATAGTGAGTCCAGCTCTTTTTTGAAAGTGTTGATCGAAAGGACGGCTTTAGCATTCGTAGGCAGTTCATTCCACAAGTGAACAGTTGAAGGTAGGAAGGATCTTTTATACTTTTCAGTTTTACAGGCAATGGAAGTAAGGTTTTGGTTTGCGCGAAGGTTGTAAGGGACCGTATCACAGATACGTGGAGGGATAATATTATGTAAGTACAGTGGTGCGAGACCATTCATAATTTTCCAAAACTGAATCAACTGGTGCTTTTTCCTTCTGTCCGCTAGTGTGTCCCATGCAACCTCGGCTAACAAGCTCTCATGTTTAGTGCCTCTCATGGCTCCGGTACAAACTCGTGCCGCGGCCATCTGGACAGACTCAAGAAGATCACAATCTTTGCCGAGAAGGCCACACCAAACAATGTCAGCATATTCAAGTAATGGACGGATCATAGTGACATACAGAGTTTCTAATGTTCCCCGAGGAACAAAATATGATATCCTCTTCAGAAGATTGATTCGCTTCATTGCCTTGGTAATCAATGTAGACACGTGATATGACCAGGACAAGTCACGTTTCAAGTTTAAGCCCAAATGCTTGTGAGAGTCAACTTCCTTAAGCACAACTCCTTTAAACACTAATGGTGGGTGATAGACTTTGACCCTTTTCATGGAGAATGTCATCAGTTCAGTTTTAAGGGGATTAAAAGTTACCAGCCACTGGTCCGACCATTCACCCACCATTCTAAGATCATGGTTCAATCTATTTGCTGAGACGAGCGGATCCAAAACTACTTCCACAAGAGACGTGTCATCAGCAAAAAGATTGGCATCAGTTTGCAAGTTGTCCACTAAATCGTTAATAAAAACTAGGAAAAGGAGTGGGCCCAAAAGCGACCCCTGTGGGACACCTGCGTCAATCGGTAGCCAGTCGGAACATGCCCCATTAATGACAACTCTCTGCTTCCGATTTGTGAGATAAGATTGTATCCATTGAAGAAGTGAACCAGATATCCCTAGTTGGCTTAATTTGAAAAGGAGACCATCGTGCCATACCTTATCAAAAGCTTTTGATATGTCCAAGAAAACGGTGCGTACTTCAAAACCTTGGTCTACTGCTTTGTGCAGCTTATGAACAAGGTGTGTCAATGAATTAACTGTTGAGTCTCCGGGGGTAAATCCAGAATTTCGATCGGTTAGCAGGTTGTTGCCATGTAAGTACGCAGATAATGGGGCATAAACTATCCGTTCAAACACTTTGGACACACAGCACAGGAGTGAAATAGGCCTATAGTTTTCTTTGGCCTGCTTATCACCTTTTTTATACACAGGGACAACATTTGAAAATTTCCAAATTGACGGAAAACAGCCGTATTCTAATGAAACATTAAACAAATGCGACAGTGGTTGTGCTATTGAAGGTGCTATACACTTCAGAAGCCTATTACTTAGTCCATCAGGCCCTGTGGCCTTGTTTATATTGAGGTTTGACAGTACACTGTAGACATTTGCGTGGCAACAATTAATTGAATTGAGAGCTAGTTCTGTTCTGGGTACAAAGTTTGGGAAAGAGGCGCCATCGGTATTCAGGTACGTTTGAGATGCAAAGTAGTTGTTAAGAATATCGGCCTTGGCCTTGTCGTCTGTCATAACATTTCCATTCTCAAGTAAAGAGGGCAGAACCCGGTCCGCCTTGCCAAGAAAGATTTCCTTGGAAACTGACCACCATTTCTTGGGGTTAGAAGTTGGATTGGCAAGGTCAAGACAGAGGCTATGCCGATGATTTCTCTTCGCTTTTCTAATTAAATCTATACAATTATTTCTAACTCGTTTAAATGCACAAAATAAACTAGAGTTATTTGTTTTTTTGTACCGTCCGTAGAGCCGCCTCTTTCTCCTGAGTAAGCGCCTGATCTCACATGTCATCCAGGGCTTATCTCTAGGGCGGATAGTGACTACTTTACTTGGAATAACCGTCTTTATGACATCTGTGAGAGTCGACATAAAAGCCTCAGCTGAGGCATTCACGTCTGGAATGTGATCCGATATCACGGAATTCCAGTCTACTTCAAGAATCTTAGAATTAAGTTCTTCATAATCGACGTTCGTAAAGTCATACATTGTTCGTTTATAAGCGTTGACTTTAGGGACCTTAACAGACATTGTTCCATAAGTAACAGCATGGTCACAATTAGCAAGGGGGGGAAGAATACCATGGTCCACAAACATACCTGGTGAGTCAGTAATAATCAGATCAAGCACAGATGCTGAGGTGTCGGTACTACGAGTAGGTTCCGTTATTAACTGAGAAAAATTATTGTCAGACACAAATCTGTTTATCATACCAGCTGCATTATCTGAATTACCATTGAAATCACCAAGTAAGACTATTGCATTTTGCTGAGAAGGCCCATTGTCCACAATGGTATCTACCGCCCGCTGCAGGTGGTCTATGAATGCCGTGCGCTCATCCACATTCTGGCCAGGTGGTCTATAACAGGTACAAATGTAAACAGTCCAGTTCTTTAGCTTCACCTCGCACCAGATTGTTTCAGAACCATCTGTTTCAAGGTCAGACCTTCTTTTACACGGTAGATTATTGGATGCGTAAAGCGCAACTCCACCCCCATGTCTGTTGCGGTCCCGTCGTAACGGGGATTGATATGACGACAGGCTAATATCTGAATCGGGAATAGTTTTATCACATATGGAAATAATGGTTTCCGATTGAGTCAAGTTGTGATCAGCCCACTTTTCAGAGGTTTTCTGGTCGTCTTGATATTTTCCTTCTTTTTACGTACAACATAAAGAGGCACTGGTCACTTTGAAATCTGTGTAGCCAGCTTGTCTTCATTATTTAGACCAGTTCAGATTGTGATGTTGATAGCCGCAATTAAAAATGGCTGTAAAATCGTGATTTAATCTATTTTCTAGCTTGATTGTGTCCGTTACCGATTTCATTATGGCGCGATATACATTTCACTTCACTTCATAGTGTTTGATGCCACAGTTAACGTTACTTATGTTACCAATGATTAAAATGGCGATGAATCGATTTCTTCCGATTTTATTCATGAGTGCTTGGTCAGTACGTAATTCATAAGTTATTTTTTGAGCTTCTTAAGCTGCTTTCCTTCTTAAAGTAAGTCACAGTTAGAGACATATAGTTACGTTGAAATCTAAGTAATCACTTGTTCTTTACTGTTTACTATTGCACCTTTCTTGGAATCCCTGATTATTATGATCCTTCGCCGTAGATTTTTAAATATTGTTGTGAATTTGTGTGGGTTGTTCTTGTTCGGCCACGTCAGTCCATATTGTGTCAGAAGTATTTATATTAAATAGAGTGATTCATTAGTCAACTACAAATTTATGTACTACTCGACATTTGTTGGCGAGGGCAATGTGGAAAAATACCTCGTTTACCAGTACATGCGATCACAATTTCTAATATATTTCATTTTGCCGTCCTGCGGTATATAGTTAAAGAGAGGTAAATAGTTTTAGACTGTTTAGACGAAATGAATTGGCCCGGGATACTTTGCAAACTGTGAAGCTAGTTGCTGCTCTTCTTTCTAGTAAGTGAGATGTTTAGCGCCACAATCATCAATCTGTGTAAAGATTATGATAAAAGCTTCGCATGACGTAAAAATTATAACGGTTTGTTACTGATTCCGTCAGGGTGTGGTCAGCCTGCATTGCATTTTTATTGTAGCCTCCTGTTCTTATTTCTGTTAAGTTAAAGTAGGGCATGTGAAGGCATGAGGTCACCTTGTAAGCTGTGGTTCTTGTTGCTGCATTTCTGGACTTGTTCAGAGTGTGATGTGTGGCACTACACTGTATACAATGGTGCTAATCGTGGTACTTACGCGTTTAAGATATCTTTACTTGTTCGCTCGGCCTGACCAGTCTTCATTTCATAAGTTTATAAGCCTTAACAAGGTTGAAAGCTGTTTAGAGTGCGCTGTGTTGCTTAACACTGTTAACAATGGTGATAAAGATAATGCTTCCGCGTTTGAAATATCTTTCCTGACTCCACAGGGTCTAGTCAGTCTTCATTTCGTAAGAGAGGGTTGAGGAAATGTAAAGACAGGTTCTTGGTCCGTTTTTAAGGTTAAATTGTGATCCGCAGTTAACATGTGCTGGCATATGGAACTAATCGTTACGGATTCAGTCAAATCACTAAAATCGTGATCCGCAGTTCACTTGTAAAAATTGTGCTGACATATGGAAATAATGGTTTCCGATTCAGTCAAGTTGTGATCAGCCCACTTTTCAAAGGTTTTCTGGTCGTCTTGATATTTTCTTTCTTTTTACTCGTACAACATAAAGAGGCACTGGTCACTTTGAAATCTGTGTAGCCAGCTTGTCTTCATTATTTAGACCAGTCCAGATTGTGATGTTGATAGCCGCAATTAAAAATGGCTGTAAAATCGTGATTTAATCTATTTTCTAGCTTGATTGTGTCCGTTACTGATTTCATTATGGTGCGATATACTTTTCACTTCACTTCAATTCATAGTGTTTGATGCCACAGTTAACGTTACTTATGTTACCAATGATTGAAATGGCGATGAATCGATTTCTTCCGATTTTATTCATAAGTGCTTGGTCAGTACGTAATTCATAAGTTATTTTCTGAGCTTCTTAAGCTTCTTTCCTTCTTAAAGTAAGTCAGAGCTAGAGACATATAGTTACGTTGAAATCTAAGTTGTACTTTACTATTGACTATTGTACCCTTATTAGAATCCCTAATTATTTTTATCCTTCGCCGTAGATTTTAAATATTGTTGTGAATTTGTGTGCCACTGGGTTGTTCTTGTTCGGCCACGTCAGTCCATAGTGTGTCATAAGTATCTATATTAAATAGAGTGAAACATCAGTCAACTACACATTTATGTACTACTCAACATTTGTTGGTGAGGACAATGTGAAAAAAATACCTCGTTTACTAATACATGCGATCACAGTTTCTAAAATGTTTCACTTTACTGTACTGCTGTATAGTTAAAGAGCGGGTAGAAAGTTTTAGACTGTTTAGACGACAATCGGAAATGAATCGGCCCGGGATACATTGCAAACTGTGAAGCTAGTTGCTGCTCCTTTGTGTCTAGTTATTAAGATGTTTAGCGCCACAATCATCAATTTGTGTAAAGATAAAGCTGTAGAATTACGTAAAATTCTAAAGATTTGTTACCGTTTCCGTCAGGGTGTGGTCAACCCGCATTTGATATGTTTTTCTAGCCGTCCTGATTTTTCTTCTGTTATAAGTAGGGCATGTGATAGCCCGGGGTTACCTTGTGAGCTGTGGTTCTGGTTGCTGCATTTCTGGACTTGTTCAGAGTGTGATGTGTGGCAGGTTCTAGGTCGGTTTTTGAGGTAAAATTGTGATCCGAAATTGACTTGTAAAAATTGTGGTGGCATATGGAAATAATCGTTACCGATTCAGTCAAGTTGTGATCAGCCCACTTTTCAGAGGTTTTCTGGTCGTCTTGAGATTTTCCCATCTTTTACGTACAACATGAAGAGGCACAGGGTCACTTTGAAATCTATATAGTCAGCTTGTCGTCATTTTTTGGACCAGTACAGGATGTGATTTTGATAGCCGCAGTAAATAATGGCTGTAAAATGGCGATTGGATTTTTTTTAGCTTCTTCGCGTTCGGTACTGATTTTAATAGGGCGCGGTCAAAATACGTTTCATAATATCTTTTTCTGAGATCGTTGAGGTGTTTTCTATATCTATCTTAAAGTACGTCGCATGTAGAGGCCTGGAGTCACCTGGAGTCATCCATGTAATTACTCGTTCTTTGATGTTGACCATTGTGTCTTTATTGAAATCCCTTATCATCACCCGTCATAGATTTTTAGATTTTGTTGTATTTCTTGTAGGTTGTTGTTGGTCGGCTATGTCAGTCCATAGCGTGTTATGAATATTCCTTCTAGATAGGGTGAAACATCGGTAGCCTAACAATCATGTACTATTCGACATTTGTTGGTGAGGGTAATGTGGAAAAATATCTCCTTTAGCTATACATGCGATCACAGCTGCTAAAATATTACATTTTACAGTACTGCGGTATATAGTTAAAGAGCGGGTATAAAGTTTCGGACTGTTTAGACGACAGTGGGAAATGAGCAGGCCCAGGATACTTTGCAAACTGTGATGCTAGTTGCTGCTGTTTTCTCTAGTTAGTGAGATGTTTAGCGCCACAATCATCCATTTGTGTAAAGATAAAGCTGCGCATTACGTACAAATTCTAAGGTTGGTTACCTTTTCCGTCAGGGTGTGGTCAACCTGCATTTCATTTTTATTGTAGCCTCCTGGTTTTTTTCTGTTAAAGTAGGGCATCTGAAGGCCCGGGATCACTTTGTAAGCTGTGGTTCTTGTTGCTGCTTTTCTGGACCTATTTATAGTGTGATGTGTAGGGCGACTTTAAACTATGGTGCTTATGATGGTGCCTACGCGTGTAAAACATCTTTACTGATTCCCTCGGCCTGGTCAGTCTTTATTTCAAAGGTTTTTTCTGCAATTTTGAGATTATGCCCCGTGTACAGGCTCAGATCCCATTGAAATCTGTATATTCTGTTGCTGTTCGTTTGTATTAGGTTCGTTTCATAACCATTTCCATCACATGGACTAAAAACGTGGGACCATGACACGTGTACTGGTCGGCTCTTGTTGGTCGCTTCCAAGAACAGAGCTACCCAAACAGCAATCTTGGTATTCAGGCTACGTGGTCGGTCATATTTATGACATGATAGGCAGAAGGACACAGATATATTTTCATTTTATCCATAATTTGTTTGTCGATTGTCTCAAGATAAGACGCGTTTCTAGAAGCACCCTTTTATCTAGTTTGATACGTACCGGTTGATTAAGTATAAGTGTTGCCTGTTGTTTAAGATACTGTTCTGTTCAATTTAAGTTTTGGTATAGCTAATAAGTTAAAGCCTGTAATGTTGGGAGGAGACGGACGCGTGTTTTTGTTCTGGAAGTTGGGAGAATCAGTTACTACAATCGTGTCTATTTTATCATGGTTGTAAAGGGGAGGGCAATGCCAAAAATGTTGCAGTTGTCGGTTGAGGAAATGGAATAATTTTCGAGGTAGCCAAACGTTTATAACTCTGTTCAAGAGGACAATGGGGTGCTGAAGCCATTTATAGGCGACCTCGAGGTATTGTAAATTTTGTGAAACGTACAGAGAGGTCCTCGGTCGGTATTTGCGCTAAAATGGCGAGCCGCAGTTAACTTGTAAATTTGTGCGGGCATATCGAAATAAATAATCGTTACCGATTCAGTCAAGTTGTGATTAGCCCACTGTTTGGATGTTTTCTGGTCGTCTTGAGATTTTTTTTCTTTTTACGAACAACATGAAGAGGCATAGGGTCACTTTGAAATCTGTGTAGCCAGCTTGTCTTCATTTTAGGACCGGTTTAGAGTGTGATGCTGATAGCCGCAGTTTATAATGGCCGTAAAATGGTGATTGTATGTTTTTTTCGCTTCTTCGCTTTGTTACTTATCATAAATTCACTAGGGCGCGGTCAGTATAGATTTCATCGTTCTGAACGTCTTGGACTGTTTTCCTTTTTTCAAGTAAGTTGCATGTAGAGGACTGTAGTTAGCTAGAAATCTATTACTTCTTCTTTGATGTTGACCATTGTGTCTTTATTGAAATCCCCTATTATCACCGGGCGTAGATTTCAGATTTTCTTGTATTTCTGTTTTGGTTGTTGTTGTTCGGCTATGTCAGTCCATGGCGTTCTATGAATATTCCTGATACATAGGGTGAAACATCTGTAGATTAACAAACAAGTACTATTTAAAATTTGTTGGTGAGGGCCTTGTGGAAAAATACCTCGTTTACCAGTACATGTGATCACAATGTCTAAAATACTTCACTTTACCGTACTGTTGTATATTCAAAGAGCGGGTATAAAGTTTCAGACTGTATAGACGATACTGGGAAATGAGTAGGCCCGGAATACTTTGCAAACTGTGAAGTTGCTGCTCTTCTCTCTACTTCGTGAGATGTTTAGCGCCACAATTATCAATTTGTGTAAAGATAAATCTATAGAATTACGTCAAAATTCTAAAGGTTGGATACTGAGTCCGTCCGAGAGTGGTCAAACCTCATTTAACATGTTTTCTAGCCGTCCTGATTTTTCTTCTGTTATAAGTAGGGCATGTGATAGCCCGGGGTTACCTTGTGAGCTGTGGTTCTGGTTGCTGCATTTCTGGACTTGTTCAGAGTGTGATGTGTGGCAGGTTCCGGGTCGGTTTTTGAGATAAAATTGTGATCCGAAATTAACTTGTAAAAAATGTGGTGGCATATGGAAATATTCGTTACCGATTCAGTCAAGTTGTGATCAACCCACTTTTTTGAGGTTTTCTGGTCGTCTTGAGATTTTCCTTTCTTTTACGTACAAAGTGAAGAGGCATAGGGTCACTTTGAAATCTGTGTGGCCAGCTTGTCTTCATTTTTTGGACCTGTTCACAGTGTGATGTTGATAGCCACAGTTAATAATGGCTGTCAAATGATGATTTAATCACTACATGCGATCGCAGTTTCTAATATATTTTATTTTGCCGTACTGCGGTATATAGTTAAAGAGAGGTATAAAGTTTCAGACTGTTAAGGCAACAATGGGAAATGAACTGGCCCGGGATACTTTGCAAACTGTGAAGCTAGTTGCTGCTCTCCTTTTGACTTAGTGAGATGTTAAGCTCCACAATGAAAAAAAAGGTGTAAAAATTAAGCTGTAGAATTACGTAAAATTTCTAAAGGTTGGTTAATGAGTCCGTCAGGGAGTGGTCAGCCCGCATTTAATATGTTTTTCTAGCCCTCCTGATTTTTCTTCTGTTATAAGTAGGGCATGTGATAGCCCGGGGTTACCTTGTTAGCTGTGGTTCTTGTTGCTGCATTTCTGGACTTGTTCAGAGTGTGAGTGCGTGGCATTTTCTGGGTCGGTTTTTGAGATAAAATTGTGATCCGGAATTAACTTGTAAAAATTGTGCTGGCACATGGAAATAATCGTTACCGATTCAGTCAAGTTGTGATCAGCCCACTTTTCAGAGGTTTTCTGGTCGTCTTGGCATTTTCCTTTCTTTTACATACCATATGAAGAGGCATGGGGTCACTTTGAAATCTGTGTAGCCGGCTTGTCTTCATTTTTTGGACCTGTTAACAGTGTGATGTTGATAGCCGCAGTTAATAGTGGTTGTAAAATGATGATTGAATCGAGTTTTGTCGCTTCTACACGTTCGTTACTGATATTATTAGGACGCGGTCAGTATAGATCTCATAAGTTTTTCCCACCTCCTTGAGCTGTTCTCTATTTTCAAGTAAATTGTATATAGAGCCCAAGAGTTATCTAGAAATTCATGTAATTACTTGTTCTTTGATGTTGACCATTGTGTCTTTATTGAAATCCCTTATTATCACCGGGCGTAGATTTTTAGATGTTGTTGTATTTCTGTGGGTTGTTGTTGGTCGGCTATGTCAGTCCATGTAGCGTGTTATAAATATTTCTATTACATAGGGTGAAACATCTGTAGACTAACAATCATGTGCTATTCGACATTTGTTGGTGAGGGCGATGTGGACAAAATACCTCGTTTACCAGTACAAGTGATCACAGTTTCTAAAATATTTCATTTTACTGTACTGTTGTATATCTAAAGAGCAGATATAAAGTTTCGGACTGTTTAGACGACAGTGAGAAATGATGCGCCCCGAAATACATTGCAAAATGTGCATCTAGCTGCTGCTCTTCTGTATTTAGTTAGACTGTGGTGTTTGGCGCCACAATTATCAGTGGTTGTAAAGATAAAACTGGTGCATATTACGTACAGACGTTGATTACTGATTCCGTAAGGGAGTGGTCAAACCGTATTTAATATGTTTTTCTAGCCATCCTGATTTTTCTTCTGTTATAAGTAGGGCATGTGATAGCCCGGGGTTACCTTGTGAGCTGTGGTTCTGGTTGCTGCATTTCTGGACTTGTTCAGAGTGTGATGTGTGGAACTACTACACTGTATACAATGGTTCTAATCGTGGTGCTTACTCGTCTGAGATATCTTTACAGGTTGAAAGTTGTTCAGAGTGTGATGTGTTGTTTAACACTGTTAACAATGGTGATAAAGATGATGCTTCCGCGTTTGAAATATCTTTCCTGACTCCATCGAGCCTAGTCCGTCTTCATTTCTTACGTTTTGTCCTGGAATTTTGAAATGAAGCTATATGAAGAGGCGAGGGGTCCTCCTGAAACCTGTATATTCATGTTTTTTTTAAAATCAGTTTGGTTTCATAACCACATTCCCATCACATGGACTAAAAACGTGAGACCATGACATGTTTAGCGCTTGGCACTCGTTGGTCGTTTGAAATGACAAAACTATCGAAACGGCCATATAGGTATTCCCACGGGAGGGGTTAGGATTCAGGTTACGTCGTTGGTGAGAATTATCACGTGATAGGCAGAAGGACACGGATAGCTTCATTTTTCCATCATTTGTTTCTCGGTTTTGTCAAGACAAGACGGGTTTTCAAAACCACCCCGTCTATCTTTATTCACCGACAGAGGCATCCTTTCTCGGTATGTACCAGCCTTTTCGGTGTATATATATATGCCTGTTGCTTCAAAGTGTTGCCTGATGTTTTAGCTACTGTTTTGTTTAAGTTTTGGTTTAGTTGATGAAGCGGGCCATGTTGGGAGAAGGGCGCGTGTCTTTCCTCTGGAAGTTGGGAGGCATGTCTGTACAATCGTACCCGTTTTATCAGGGTTGTAAAGTGGAGGGCAATCATTGTAGTTGTGGGAGCGTTGAGGAAATGTACAAACAGGTTCTGGGTCCGTTTTTGCGGTAAAATTGTGATCCGCAGATAACTTGTAGAAATTGTGCTGGCATATGGAAATAGTCGTTACCGATTCAGTCAAGTTGTGATCAGCCCAAATTTTCAGAGGTTTTCTGGTCGTCTTGAGATTTTCCTTCTTTTCACGTACAACATGAAGAGGCACGGGTCACTTTGAAATCTGTCTAGCCAGCTTGTCTTCATTTTGTTACCAGTTTAGTTTCTGATGTTGATAACCGCAATCAAAAGTGGCTGTAAAATCGTGATTTAATCTTGATTGTGTCCGTTACTGATTTCATTATGGTGCGATATACATTTCACTTCACTTCATAGTGTTTGATGCCACAGTTAACGTTACTTATGTTACCAATGGTTAAAATGGCGATGAATCGATTTCTTCCGATTTTATTCATGAGTGCTTGGTCAGTACGTAATTTCTAAGTTATTTTGTAGTTACGTTGAAATCTAAGTTGTACTTTACTATTGACTATTGTACCCTTATTAGAATCCCTGAATATTTTTATCCTTCGCCGTTGATTTTCAAATATTGTTGTGAATTTGTGTGGGTTGTTTTTTGTTCGGCCACGTCACTCCATAGTGTGTCTTAAGTATTTATATGAAATAGAGTGAAACATCAGTCAACTACACATTTATGTACTACTCGAATATTCCTGATACATAGGGTGAAACATCTGTAGATTAACAAACAAGTACTATCTAAAATTTGTTGGTGAGGGCCTTGTGGAAAAATACCTCGTTTACCAGTACATGTCATAACAATGTCTAAAATACTTCACTTTACCGTACTGTTGTATATTCAAAGAGCGGGTATATAAAGTTTCAGACTGTATAGACGATATTGGGAAATGAGTAGGCCCGGAATACTCTGCAAACTGTGAAGTTGCTGCTCTTCTCTCTACTTCGTGAGATGTTTAGCGCCGCAATTATCAATTTGTGTAAAGATAAAGCTATAGAAGTACGTCAAAATTCTAAAGGTTGGTTACTGAGTCCGCCAGAGAGTGGTCAAACCTCATTTAATATGTTTTTCTAGCCATCCTGATTTTTCTTCTGTTATAAGTAGGGCATGTGATAGCCCGGGGTTACCTTGTGAGCTGTGGTTCTGGTTGCTGCATTTCTGGACTTGTTCAGAGTGTGATGTGTGGCAGGTTCTGGGTCGGTTTTTGAGGTAAAATTGTGATCCGAGATTAACTTGTAAAAATTGTGCTGGGATATGGAAATAATCGTTACCGATTCAGTCAAGTTGTGATCAGCCCACTTTTCAGAGGTTTTTTGGTCGTCTTGATATTTTCCTTCTTTTTACGTACCACATGAAGAGGCACGGGGTCATTTTGAAATCTGTGTAGCCAGCTTGTCTTCATTATTTAGACCTGTTCAGAGTGTGATGTTGATAGCCGCAATTAATAATAGCTGTAAAATGTTGATTTAATCAATTTTCTAGCTTGATTGTGTCCGTTACTGATTTCATTATGGCTCGATATACTTTTCAATTCACTTCATAGTGTTTGATGCCACAGTTAACGTTACTTATGTTACCAATGGTTAAAATGCAATGAATCGATATCTTCCGACTTTTTTGAATGAGTGCTTGGTCAGTACGTAATTTCTAAGTTATTTTCTGAGCTTCTATAGCTGTTTTCTTTCTTAAAGTAAGTCACAGTTAGAGACATATAGTTACGTTGAAATCTAAGTAATCACTTGTTCTTTACTGTTGACTATTGTACCCTTATTAGAATCCCTGATTATTTTTATCCTTCGCCGTAGATTTATAAATATTGTTGTGAATTTGTGTGGATTGTTCTCGTTCGGCCACGTCAGTCCATAGTGTGTCATGAGTATTTATACTAAATAGAGTGAAACATCAGTCAACTACACATGTACATTTATGTACTACTCGATATTTGTTGGTGAGGGCAAACTGGAAAAAATATCTCGTTTATCAGTATATGCGATCACAGTTTCGAAAATGTTCCACTTTACTGTACTCTTGTATATTCAAAGAGCGGGTATGAAGTATCGGACTGTTCAGACTACAGTGGGAAATGAGTCGGCCTGGGATACTTTGCAAACTGTGAAGCTAGTTGCTGCTCTTCTCTCTAGCTAGCGAGATATTTAGCGCCACAATTATCAATTTGTGTAAAAATAAAGCCGCGCATCAGGTAAAAATTCTAACGGTTGGTTACTGATTCCGTCAAGTTGTCGTCAACCTGCATTTCATTTTTATTGTAGCCTGTTTTTTTTACTTCTGTTAAGTTAAAGTAGGGCATGTAAATGCCAGGGGTCTTTGTAAGCTGCGGTTCTTGTTGCTGCTTTTCAGGACTTGTTCAGAGTGTGATGTGTGGCGCGACTTAAACAATGGTGGTAAAGATGGTGCTTACGCGTGTGAAACATCTTTACTGATTCCCTCGGCCTGATCAGTCTTTATTCCGAAGGTTTTTTTCTACAATTTTCAGATTAAGCCACATATAGAGGCCCAGGTTCTCTTCAAATCTGTATATTCTGTTGCTGTTCTTTTGTATTAGGTTCGTTTCATAACCATTTCCATCACATGGACTAAAAACGTGGGACCATGACACGTGTACTGGTCGGCTCTTGTTGGTCGCTTCCAAGAACAGAGCTACCCAAACAGCAATCTTGGTATTCAGGCTACGTGGTTGGTCATATTTATGACGTGATAGGCAGAAGGACACAGATATATTTTCATTTTATCCATAATTTGTCGGTTGTCTCAAGATAAGACGCGTTTGTAGAAGCACCCTTTTATCTAGTTCGATATGTACCGGTTGATTAAGTAAAAGTGTTGCCTTTTTTTCAGATACTGTTCTGTTCAATTTAAGTTTTGGTATAGGTAATAACCGTAAAGCCTGTAATGTTGGGAGGAGACGGAAGCGTGTTTTTGTTCTGGAAGTTGGGAGAATCAGTTACTACAATCGTGTCTATTTTATCATGGTTGTAAAGGGGAGGGCAATACCAAAAATGTTGCAGTTGTCGGTTGAGGAAATGGAATATTTTTCGAGGTAGCCAAACTTTTATAACTGTGATCAAGAGGACAATGGGGTGCTGAAGCCATTTATAGGCGAACTCGAGGTATTGTAAATTTTGTGAAACGTACAGAGAGGTCCTCGGTCGGTATTTGCGCTAAAATGGCGAGCCGCAGTTAACTTGTAAAGTTGTGCGGGCATATCGAAATAAATAATCGTTACCGATTCAGTCAAGTTGTGATTAGCCCACTGTTTGGATGTTTTCTGGTCGTCTTGAGATTTTTCATCTTTTAACTTACAACATGAAGAGGCAAAGGGTCACTTTGAAATCTGTGTAGCCAGCTTGTCTTCATTTTTGGACCGGTTTAGAGTGTGATGTTGATAGCCGCAGTTTTTAATGGCCGTAAAATGGTCATTGAATGTTTTTTTTCGCTTCGTCGTTTTCGTTACTGTTCATAAATTCATATTTTTCTGAACTTCTTGGACTGTTTTCCTTTTTTCAAGTAAGTTGCATGTAGAGGACTGTAGTCACCTAGAAATCTATGTAATTACTTCTTCTTTGATTTGACCATTGTGTCTTCATTGAAATCCCCTATTATCACCGGGCGTAGATTTTTAGATTTTGTTGTATTTCTGTGTTGGTTGTTGTTGTTCGGCTATGTCATTCCATGGCGTGTTATGAATATTCCTGATACATAGCGTGAAACATCTGTAGATTAACAAACAAGTACTATTTAAAATTTGTTGGTGAGGGCAATGTGGAAAAATACCTCGTTTACCAGTACATGTGATCACAATGTCTAAAATACTTCACTTTACCGTACTGTTGTATATTCAAAGAGCGGGTATAAAGTTTCAGACTGTATAGACGATACTGGGAAATGAGTAGGCCCGGAATACTTTGCAAACTGTGAAGTTGCTGCTCTTCTATCTACTTTGTGAGATGTTTAGCGCCACAATTATCAATTTGTGTAAAGATAAAGCTATAAAATTACGTCAAAATTCTAAAGGTTGGTTACTGAGTCCGTCAGAGAGTGGTCAAACCTCATTTAATATGTTTTTCTAGCCATCCTGATTTTTCTTCTGTTATAAGTAGGGCATGTGATAGCCCGGGGTTACCTTGTGAGCTGTGGTTCTTGTTGCTGCATTTGTGGACTTGTTCAGGGTGTGATGTGTGGCATTTTCTGGGTCGGTTTTTGAGATAAAATTGTGATCCGAAATTAACTTGTAAACATTGTGATGGCATATGGAAATAATCGTTACCGATTCAGTCAAGTTGTGATCAGCCCACTTTTCAGAGGTTTTTTGGTCGTCTTGATATATTCCTTCTTTTTACGTACCACATGAAGAGGCACGGGGTCATTTTGAAATCCGTGTAGCCAGCTTGTCTTCATTATTCAGACCTGTTCAGAGTGTAATGTTGATAGCCGCAATTAATAATAGCTGTAAAATGTTGATTTAATCAATTTTCTAGCTTGATTGTGTCCGTTACTGATTTCATTATGGCGCGATATACTTTTCAATTCACTTCATAGTGTTTGATGCCACAGTTAACGTTACTTATGTTACCAATGGGTAAAATGGCGATGAATCGATTTCTTCCGACTTTTTTGTATGAGTGCTTGGTCAGTACGTAATTTCTAAGTTATTTTCTAAGCTTCTATAGCTGTTTTCTTTCTTAAAGTAAGTCACAGTTAGAGACATGTAGTTACGTTGAAATCTAAGTAATCACTTGTTCTTTACTGTTGACTATTGTACCCTTATTAGAATCCCTGATTATTTTTATCCTTCGCCGTAGATTTTTAAATATTGTTGTTAATATGTGTGGGTTGTTTTTGTTCGGCCACGTCAGTCCATAGTGCGTCATAAGTATCTATATTAAATAGAGTAAAACATCAGTCAACTACACATTTATGTACTACTCGACATTTGTTGGTGAGAGCAATGTGGAAAAATACCTCGTTTACTAGTACATGTGATCACAATCTCTGAAATATTTCATTTTATACTGCTGTATATTTAAAGAGTAGGTATAAAGTATCGGACTGTTTAGACTACAGTGGGAAATGAATTGGCCCGGGATAGGCAAACTGTGAAGCTAGTTGCTGTCCTTCTCTCTAGTTAGTGAGATGTTTAGTACCACAATCATCAATTTGTGCAAAGATAAAGCTGTGGATTACGCACAAATTCTAAAGGTTGGTTACTGTTTCCGTCAGGGTGTGGTGAACATGCATTTCCTTTTCATTGTAGCTTCCTATTTTGATTTCTGTTAAAAGTAGGGCATGTGAAGGCCCGGGGTCACTTTGTAAGCTGCCGTTTTTGTTTCTGCTTTTCTGGACTTGTTCAGAATGTGATTTGTGGCGCGACTTAAACAATGGTGGTAAAGATGGTGCTTACGGGTGTGAAACATATTTACTGATTCCTTCGGCCTGATCAGTCTTTATTTCGAAGTTTTTTTTCTACAATTTTGAGATTAAGCCACATATATAGGGTCCTCTTCAAATCTGTATATTCTGTTGCTGTTCTTTTGTGCTAGGTTCGTTTCATATAACCATTTCCATCACATGGACTAAAAACGTGGGACCATGACACGTGTACTGGTCGGCTCATGTTGGTCGCTTCCAAGAACAGAGCTACCCAAACAGCAATCTTGGTATTCAGGCTACGTGGTCGGTCATATCTATGGCGTGAAAGGCAGAAGGACACAGATATATTTTCATTTTATCCATAATTTGTTTGTCGATTGTCTCAAGATAAGACGCGTTTCTAGAAGCACCCTTTTATCTAGTTCGATACGTACCGGTTGATTAAGTATAAGTGTTGCCTGCTGTTTAAGATAGTGTTCTGTTCAATTTAAGTTTTGGTATAGCTAATAAGTTAAAGCCTGTAATGTTGGGAGGAGACGGAAGCGTGTTTTTGTTCTGGAAGTTGGGAGAATCAGTTACTACAATCGTGTCTATTTTATCATGGTTGTAAATCGGAGGGCAATGCCAAAAATGTTGCAG
The DNA here is from genome assembly GCF_000003815.2 of Branchiostoma floridae. Classification (NCBI taxonomy): domain Eukaryota; kingdom Metazoa; phylum Chordata; class Leptocardii; order Amphioxiformes; family Branchiostomatidae; genus Branchiostoma; species Branchiostoma floridae. The sequence goes on from NC_049979.1 coordinate 1,986,109, forward strand.
TTGTCGGTTGAGGAAATGGAATATTTTTCGAGGTAGCCAATTTAAACGTTTATAACTGTAATCAAGAGGACAATGGGGTGCTGAAGCCATTTATAGGCGAACTCGAGGTATTGTAAATTTTATGAAACGTACAGAGAGGTCCTCGGTCGGTATTTGCGCTAAAATGGCGAGCCGCAGTTAACTTGTAATGTTGTGCGGGCATATCGAAATAAATAATCGTTACCGATTCAGTCAAGTTGTGATTAGCCCACTGTTTGGATGTTTTCTGGTCGTTTTGAGATTTTTTTTCTTTTTACGAACAACATGAAGAGGCATAGGGTCACTTTGAAATCTGTGTAGCCAGCTTGTCTTCATTTTAGGACCGGTTTAGAGTGTGATGTTGATAGCCGCAGTTTAAAATGGCCGTAAAATGGTGATTGAATGTTTTTTTTCGCTTCGTCGTTTTCGTTACTGATCATAAATTCCCTGGTGCGCAGTCAGTATAGATTTCATTTTTCTGAACGTCTCGGACTGTTTTCCTTTTTTCAAGTAAGATGCATGTAGAGGACTGTATACGTCACCTAGAAATCTATGTAATTACTTCTTCTTTGATTTGACCATTGTGTCTTTATTGAAATCCCCTATTATCACCGGGCGTAGATTTTTAGATTTTGTTGTATTGCTGTGTTGGTTGTTGTTTTTCGGCTATGTCATTCCTTGGCGTGTTAAGAATATTCCTGATACATAGGACGAAACATCTGTAGATTAACATACAAGTACTATTCAAAATTTGTTAGTGAGGGCCTTGTGGAAAAATACCTCGTTTACCAGTACACGTCATCATAGTGTCTAAAATACTTCACTTTACTGTACTGTTGTATATTCAAAGAGCGGGTATAAAGTTTCAGACTGTATAGACAATACTGGGAAATGAGTAGGCCCGGAATACTTTGCAAACTGTGAAGTTGCTGCTCTTCTATCTACTTCGTGAGATGTTTAGCGCCACAATTATCAATTTGTGTAAAGATAAAGCTATAAAATTACGTAAAAATTCTAAAGGTTGGTTACTGAGTCCGTCAGAGAGTGGTGAAACCCAATTTGATATGTCTTTCTAGCCATCCTGATTTTTCTTCTGTTATAAGTAGGGCATGTGATAGCCCGGGGTTACCTTGTGAGCTGTGGTTCTTGTTGCTGCATTTGTGGACTTGTTCAGGGTGTGATGTGTGGCATTTTCTGGGTCGGTTTTTGAGATAAAATTGTGATCCGGAATTAACTTGTAAAAAATGTGGTGGCATATGGAAATAATCGTTACCGATTCAGTCAAGTTGTGATCAGCCCACTTTTCAGAGGTTTTCTGGTCGTCTTGATATTTTCCTTCTTTTTGCGTACAACATGAAGAGGCACGGGTCACTTTGAAATCTGTGTAGCCAGCTTGTCTTCACTTTGTTACCAGTTTAGATTGTGATGTTGATAGCCCGCAATAATAATGGGTAACGTTACTAGTGTTACCAATTGTTAAAATGGCAATGAATCGATTTCTTCCGATTTTATTCATGAGTGCTTGGTCAGTACGTAATTTATAAGTTATTTTCTGAGCTTTTCTTTCTTAAAGTAAGTCACAGTTAGAGACATGTAGTTACCTTGAAATCAAAGTAATCACTTGTTCTTTACTGTTGACTATTGTACCCTTATTAGAATCCCTGATTATTTTTATCCTTCGCCGTAGATTTTTAAATATTGTTGTGAATTTGTGTGGATTGTTCTTGTTCGGCCACGTCAGTCCATAGTGCGTCATAAGTATCTATATTAAATAGAGTGAAACATCAGTCAACTACACATGTATGTACTACTCGACATTTGTTGGTGAGGGCAAACTGGAAAAAATACCTCGTTTACCAGTATATGTGATCACAGTTTCTAAAATGTTTCACTTTACTGTACTGCTGTATATTTAAAGAGCAGGTATAAAGTTTCAGACTGTATAGACGACGATGGGAAATGAGGCGGCCTTTGCAAACTGTAAAGCTAGTTTCTGCTTTTCTGTCTTGTTAGTGAGATGTTTAGCGCCCAAATCATCAATTTGTGTAAAGATAAAGCTGCGCATTACGTACAAATTCTACCGGTTTGTTGCTGTTTCCGTCAGTGGTCAACCTGCATTTCAATTTTATTGTAGCCTGTTGTTTTTACTTATGTTATTTTAAAGTAGGGCATGCATGCGAAGGCACGGGGTCACCTTGTTAGCTGTGGTTCTGCTGCATTTCTGGACTTGTTCAGAGTGTGATGTGTGACACTTAACACTGTATACAATGGTGCTAATCGTGTTGCTTACGCGTCTGAGATATCTTTACAGGTTCGCTCGGCCTGGCCAGTCTTCATTTCATAAGTTTATAAGCCTTAACAAGGTTGAAAGCTGTTTAGAGTGCGCTGTGTTGCTTAACACTGTTAACAATGGTGATAAAGATTATGCTTCCGCATTTGAAATATCTTTCCTGACTCCATCGGTCCTAGTCCGTCTTCATTTCGTAAGGGAGGGTTGAGGAAATGCAAAGACAGGTTCTTGGTCCGTTTTTACGGTAAAATTGTGATCCGCAGTTAACTTGTAAAAATTGTGCTGGCACATGTAAATAATCGTTACCGATTCAGTCAAGTTGTGATCAGCCCACTTTTCAGAGGTTTTCTGGTCGTCTTGAGATTTTCCTTTCCTTTGCTTACAACATGGTGTCACTTTGAAATCTGTATAGTCAGCTTGTCGTCAATTGTTGGACCAGTTCAGAGTGTGATGTTGATAGCCGCATTTAATAATGGCTGTAAAATGGCGATTGGATTTTTTTAGCTTCTTTGCGTTCGGTACTGATTTTAATAGGGCGCGGTCAAAATACGTTTCATAATATCTTTTTCTGAGATCGTTGAGGTGTTTTCTATATCTATCTTAAAGTACGTCGCATGTAGAGGCCTGGAGTCACCTGGAGTCATCCATGTAATTACTCGTTCTTTGATGTTGACCATTGTGTCTTTATTGAAATCCCTTATCATCACCCGTCATAGATTTTTAGATTTTGTTGTATTTCTTGTAGGTTGTTGTTGGTCGGCTATGTCAGTCCATAGCGTGTTATGAATATTCCTTCTAGATAGGGTGAAACATCGGTAGACTAACAATCATGTACTATTCGACATTTGTTGGTGAGGGTTATGTGGAAAAATATCTCCTTTGGCTGTACATGCGATCACAGCTGCTAAAATATTACATTTTACCGTACTGTGGTATATAGTTAAAGAGCGGCTATAAAGTTTCGGACTGTTTATACGATAGTGGGAAATGAGTCGACCCGGGATACTTTGCAAACTGTGATGCTAGTTGCTGCTGTTCTCTCTAGTTAGTGAGATGTTTAGCGCCACAATCATCAATTTGTGTAAAGATAAAGCTGCGCATTACGTACAAATTCTAAGGTTGGTTACCTTTTCCGTCAGGGTGTGGTCAACCTGCATTTCATTTTTATTGTAGCCTCCTGTTTTTTTTCTGTTAAAGTAGGGCATCTGAAGGCCTGGGGTCACTTTGTAAGCTGTCACCAGGTTCTTGTTGCTGCTTTTCTGGACCTATTTATAGTGTGATGTGTAGGGCGACTTTAAACTATGGTGCTTATGATGGTGCTTACGCGTGTAAAACATCTTTACTGATTCCCTCGGCCTGGTCAGTCTTTATTTCAAAGGTTTTTTCTGCAATTTTGAGATTATACCCCGTGTACAGGCCCAGATCCCATTGAAATCTGTATATTCTGTTGCTGTTCGTTTGTATTAGGTTCGTTTCATAAACATTTCCATCACATGGACTAAAAACGTGGGACCATGACACGTGTACTGGTCGGCTCTTGTTGGTCGCTTCCAAGAACAGAGCTACCCAAACAGCAGTCTTGGTATTCAGGCTACGTGGTCGGTCATATTTATGACGTGATAGGCAGAAGGACACAGATGTATTTTCATTTTAGCCATAATTTGTTTGTCGATTGTCTCAAGATAAGACGCGTTTCTAGAAGCACCCTTTTATCTAGTTCGATATGTACCGGTTGATTAAGTATAAGTGTTGCCTGTTGTTAAGATACTGTTCTGTTCAATTTAAGTTTTGGTATAGCTAATAACTTAAAGCCTGTAATGTTGGGAGGAGACGGACGCGTGTTTTTGTTCTGGAAGTTGGGAGAATCAGTTACTACAATCGTGTCTATTTTATCATGGTTGTAAAGGGGAGGGCAATGCCAAAAATGTTGCAGTTGTCTGTTGAGGAAATGGAATATTTTTCGAGGTAGCCAAACGTTTATAACTGTGTTCAAGAGGACAATGGGGTGCTGAAGCCATTTATAGGCGAACTCGAGGTATTGTAAATTTTGTGAAACGTACAGAGAGGTCCTCGGTCGGTATTTGCGCTAAAATGGCGAGCCGCAGTTAACTTGTAAAGTTGTGCGGGCATATCGAAATAAATAATCGTTACCGATTCAGTCAAGTTGTGATTAGCCCACTGTTTGGATGTTTTCTGGTCGTCTTGAGATTTTTTTCTTTTTACGAACAACATGAAGAGGCATAGGGTCACTTTGAAATCCGTGCAGCCAGCTTGTCTTCATTTTAGGACCGGATTAGAGTGTGATGTTGATAGCCGCAGTTTATAATGGCCGTAAAATGGTGATTGAATGTTTTTTTTCGCTTCGTCGTTTTCGTTACTGATCATAAATTCACTATATACTAGTCAGTATAGATTTCATTTTTCTGAACGTCTTGGACTGTTTTCCTTTTTTCAAGTAAGATGCATGTAGAGGACTGTATACGTCACCTAGAAATCTATGTAATTACTTCTTCTTTGATTTGACCATTGTGTCTTTATTGAAATCCCCTATTATCACCGGGCGTAGATTTTTAGATTTTGTTGTATTGCTGTGTTGGTTGTTGTTTTTCGGCTATGTCATTCCTTGGCGTGTTAAGAATATTCCTGATACATAGGACGAAACATCTGTAGATTAACATACAAGTACTATTCAAAATTTGTTAGTGAGGGCCTTGTGGAAAAATACCTCGTTTACCAGTACACGTCATCATAGTGTCTAAAATACTTCACTTTACTGTACTGTTGTATATTCAAAGAGCGGGTATAAAGTTTCAGACTGTATAGACAATACTGGGAAATGAGTAGGCCCGGAATACTTTGCAAACTGTGAAGTTGCTGCTCTTCTATCTACTTCGTGAGATGTTTAGCGCCACAATTATCAATTTGTGTAAAGATAAAGCTATAAAATTACGTAAAAATTCTAAAGGTTGGTTACTGAGTCCGTCAGAGAGTGGTGAAACCCAATTTGATATGTCTTTCTAGCCATCCTGATTTTTCTTCTGTTATAAGTAGGGCATGTGATAGCCCGGGGTTACCTTGTGAGCTGTGGTTCTTGTTGCTGCATTTGTGGACTTGTTCAGGGTGTGATGTGTGGCATTTTCTGGGTCGGTTTTTGAGATAAAATTGTGATCCGGAATTAACTTGTAAAAAATGTGGTGGCATATGGAAATAATCGTTACCGATTCAGTCAAGTTGTGATCAGCCCACTTTTCAGAGGTTTTCTGGTCGTCTTGATATTTTCCTTCTTTTTGCGTACAACATGAAGAGGCACGGGTCACTTTGAAATCTGTGTAGCCAGCTTGTCTTCACTTTGTTACCAGTTTAGATTGTGATGTTGATAGCCGCAATTAATAATGGTTAACGTTACTAGTGTTACCAATTGTTAAAATGGCAATGAATCGATTTCTTCCGATTTTATTCATGAGTGCTTGGTCAGTACGTAATTTATAAGTTATTTTCTGAGCTTTTCTTATTAAAGTAAGTCACAGTTAGAGACATGTAGTTACGTTGAAATCAAAGTAATCACTTGTTCTTTACTGTTGACTATTGTACCCTTATTAGAATCCCTGATTATTTTGATCCTTCGCCGTAGATTTTTAAATATTGTTGTGAATTTGTGTGGATTGTTCTTGTTCGGCCACGTCAGTCCATAGTGTGTCATAAGTATCTATATTAAATAGAGTGAAACATCAGTCAACTACACATGTATGTACTACTCGACATTTGTTGGTGAGGGCAAACTGGAAAAAATACCTCGTTTACCAGTATATGTGATCACAGTTTCTAAAATGTTTCACTTTACTGTACTGTTGTATATTTAAAGAGCAGGTATAAAGTTTCAGACTGTTTAGACGACGATGGGAAATGAGGCGGCCTTTGCAAACTGTAAAGCTAGTTTCTGCTTTTCTGTCTTGTTAGTGAGATATTTAGCGCCCAAATCATCAATTTGTGTAAAGATAAAGCTGCGCATTACGTACAAATTCTACCGGTTTGTTGCTGTTTCCGTCAGTGGTTAACCTGCATTTCAATTTTATTGTAGCCTGTTGTTTTTACTTATGTTAGGTTAAAGTAGGGCATGCACGCGAAGGCACGGGGTCACCTTGTTAGCTGTGGTTCTTCTGCATTTCTGGACTTGTTCAGAGTGTGATGTGTGACACTACACTGTACACAATAGTGCTAATCGTGGTGCTTACGCGTTTGAGATATCTCTACAGGTTCGCTCGGCCTGGGCAGTCTTCATTTCATAAGTTTATAAGCCTTAACAAGGTTGAAAGTTGTTCAGAGTGTGATGTGTTGCTTAACACTGTTAACAATGGTGATAAAGATGATGATTCCGCGTTTGAAATATCTTTGCTGACTTCATTGGGCCTAGTCCGTCTTCATTTCGTAAGTTTTATCCTGGAATTTTGAGATGAAGCCATACGAAGAGGCGAGGGGTCCTCTTGAAATCTGTATATTCAGTTGCTGTTCTTTTGCACTAGGTTCGTTTCATATAACCATACCCATAACATGGACTAAAAACGTGAGACCATAACACGTGTACTGGTCGGCACTCGTTGGTCGCTTCCAAGAACAGAGCTATCCAAGCAGCCATATTGGTATTCCCACGGGAGGGGCTAGGATTCAGGTTACGTCGTTGGTCAGAATTATCACGTGATAGGCAGAAGGACACGGATAGCTTCATTTTCCCATCATTTGTTTCTCGGTTTTGTCAAGACAAGACGTGTTTTCAAAACCACCCCGTCTATCTTTTTTCACCGACAGAGGCATCCTTTCTCGGTATGTACCATCCTTTTCGGTGTATATATATATGCCTGTTGCTTCAAAGTGTTGCCTGATGTTTTAGCTACTGTTTTGTTTAAGTTTTGGTATAGTTGATGAAGCGGGCCATGTTGGGAGAAGGGCGCGTGTCTTTCATCTGGAAGTTGGGAGGCATATCTGTACAATCGTACCCGTTTTATCAGGGTTGTAAAGTGAGGGCAATCATTGTAGTTGTGGGAGCGTTAAGGAAATGTACAAACAGGTTCTGGGTCCGTTTTTGCGGTAAAATTGTGATCCGCAGATAACTTGTAAAAATTGTGCTGGCATATGGAAATAATCGTTACCGATTCAGTCAAGTTGTGATCAGCCCACTTTTCAGAGGTTTTTTTGGTCGTCTTGATATTTTCCTTCTTTTTACGTACCACATGAAGAGTCACGGGGTCATTTTGAAATCTGTGTAGCCAGCTTGTCTTCATTATTTAGACCTGTTCAGAGTGTGATGTTGATAGCCGCAATTAATAATAGCTGTAAAATGTTGATTTAATAATTTTCTAGCTTGATTGTGTCCGTTACTGATTTCATTATGGCGTGATATACATTTCACTTCACTTCATAGTGTTTGATGCCACAGTTAACGTTACTTGTGTTATACGTTACCAATGATTAAAATGGCGATGAATCAATTTCTTCCGATTTTATTCATGAGTGCTTGGTCAGTACGTAATCCATAAGTTATTTTCTGATCATGAGCTTCTTAAGCTGTTTTCCCTCTTAAAGTAAGTCACAGTTAGAGACATGTAGTTACGTTGAAATCTAAGTAATCACTTGTTCTTTACTGTTGAATATTGTACCCTTATTAGAATCCCTGATTATTTTTATCCTTCGCCGTAGATTTTTAAATATTGTTGTGAATTTGTGTGGATTGTTCTTGTTATGCCACGTCAGTCCATAGTGTGTCATAAGTATCTATATTAAATAAAGTGAAACATCAGTCAACTACACATTTATGTACTACTCGACATTTGTTGGTGAGGGCCTTGTGGAAAATACCTCGTTTACCAGTACATGTGATCACAATGTCTAAAATACTTCACTTTACCGTACTGTTGTATATTCAAAGAGCGGGTATAAAGTTTCAGACTGTATAGACGATACTGGGAAATGAGCAGGCCCGGAATACTCTGCAAACTGTGAAGTTGCTGCTCTTCTCTCTAGCTAGCGAGATATTTAGCGCCACAATTATCAATTTGTGTAAAAATAAAGCCGTGCATCAGGTAAAAATTCTAACGGTTGGTTACTGATTCCGTCAAGTTGTCGTCAACCTGCATTTCATTTTTATTGTAGCTTGTTGTTTTTACTTCTGTTAAGTTAAAGTAGGGCATGTAAATGCCAGGGGTCTTTGTAAGCTGCGGTTCTTGTTGCTGCTTTTCAGGACTTGTTCAGAGTGTGATGTGTGGCGCGACTTAAACAATGGTGGTAAAGATGGTGCTTACGCGTGTGAAACATCTTTACTGATTCCCTCGGCCTGATCAGTCTTTATTTCGAAGGTTTTTTCTACAATTTTGAGATTAAGCCACATATATAAGGGTCCTCTTCAAATCTGTATATTCTGTTGCTGTTCTTTTGTACTAGGTTCGTTTCATAACCATTTCCATCACATGGACTAAAAACGTGGGACCATGACACGTGTACTGGTCGGCTCTTGTTGGTCGCTTCAAAGAACAGAGCTACCCAAACAGTAATCTTGGTATTCAGGCTACGTGGCTGGTCATATTTATGACGTGATAGGCAGAAGGACACAGATATATTTTCATTTTATCCATAATTCGTCGGTTGTCTCAAGATAAGACGCGTTTGTAGAAGCACCCTTTTATCTAGTTCGATATGTACCGGTTGATTAAGTAAAAGTGTTGCCTTTTTTTCAGATACTGTTCTGTTCAATTTAAGTTTTGGTATAGCTAATAACTTAAAGCCTGTAATGTTGGGAGGAGACGGACGCGTGTTTTTGTTCTGGAAGTTGGGAGAATCAGTTACTACAATCGTGTCTATTTTATCATGGTTGTAAAGGGGAGGGCAATG
>NC_049979.1:1995450-1995638 GCF_000003815.2 Branchiostoma floridae
GTCGGTATTTGCGCTAAAATGGCGAGCCGCAGTTAACTTGTAAAGTTGTGCGGGCATATCGAAATAAATAATCGTTACCGATTCAGTCAAGTTGTGATTAGCCCACTGTTTGGACGTTTTCTGGTCGTCTTGAGATTTTTTTCTTTTTACGAACAACATGAAGAGGCATAGGGTCACTTTGAAATCTG
>NC_049979.1:1995738-2016800 GCF_000003815.2 Branchiostoma floridae
TATAATGGCCGTAAAATGGTGATTGAATGTTTTTATCGCTTCGTCGTTTTCGTTACTGATCATAAATTCACTAGGGCGCGATCAGTATAGATTTCATTTTTCTGAACGTCTTGGACTGTTTTCCTTTTTTCAAGTAAGATGCATGTAGAGGACTGTAGTCACCTAGAAATCTATGTAATTACTTCTTCTTTGATTTGACCATTGTGTCTTTATTGAAATCCCCTATTATCACCGGGCGTAGATTTTTAGATTTTGTTGTGTTTCTGTGTTGGTTGTTGTTTTTCTGCTATGTCAGTCAAGTTGTGATCAGCCCACTTTTCAGAGGTTTTCTGGTCGTCTTGATATTTTCCTTCTTTTTGCGTACAACATGAAGAGGCACGGGTCACTTTGAAATCTGTGTAGCCAGCTTGTCTTCACTTTGTTACCAGTTTAGATTGTGATGTTGATAGCCGCAATTAATAATGGTTAACGTTACTAGTGTTACCAATTGTTAAAATGGCAATGAATCGATTTCTTCCGATTTTATTCATGAGTGCTTGGTCAGTACGTAATTTATAAGTTATTTTCTGAGCTTTTCTTATTAAAGTAAGTCACAGTTAGAGACATGTAGTTACGTTGAAATCAAAGTAATCACTTGTTCTTTACTGTTGACTATTGTACCCTTATTAGAATCCCTGATTATTTTGATCCTTCGCCGTAGTTTTTTAAATATTGTTGTGAATTTGTGTGGATTGTTCTTGTTCGGCCACGTCAGTCCATAGTGTGTCATAAGTATCTATATTAAATAGAGTGAAACATCAGTCAACTACACATGTATGTACTACTCGACATTTGTTGATGAGGGCAAACTGGAAAAAATACCTCGTTTACCAGTATATGTGATCACAGTTTCTAAAATGTTTCACTTTACTGTACTGTTGTATATTTAAAGAGCAGGTATAAAGTTTCAGACTGTTTAGACGACGATGGGAAATGAGGCGGCCTTTGCAAACTGTAAAGCTAGTTTCTGCTTTTCTGTCTTGTTAGTGAGATGTTTAGCGCCCAAATCATCAATTTGTGTAAAGATAAAGCTGCGCATTACGTACAAATTCTACCGGTTTGTTGCTGTTTCCGTCAGTGGTTAACTTGCATTTCAATTTTATTGTAGCCTGTTGTTTTTACTTATGTTAGGTTAAAGTAGGGCATGCACGCGAAGGCACGGGGTCACCTTGTTAGCTGTGGTTCTTCTGCATTTCTGGACTTGTTCAGAGTGTGATGTGTGACACTACACTGTATACAATGGTGCTAATCCTGTTGCTTACACGTCTGAGATATCTCTACAGGTTCGCTCGGCCTGGCCAGTCTTCATTTCATAAGTTTATAAACCTTAACAAGGTTGAAAGCTGTTTAGAGTGCGCTGTGTTGCTTAACACTGTTAACAATGGTGATAAAGATTATGCTTCCGCATTTGAAATATCTTTCCTGACTCCATCGGTCCTAGTCCGTCTTCATTTCGTAAGGGAGGGTTGAGGAAATGCAAAGACAGGTTCTTGGTCCGTTTTTACGGTAAAATTGTGATCCGCAGTTAACTTGTAAAAATTGTGCTGGCACATGTAAATAATCGTTACCGATTCAGTCAAGTTGTGATCAGCCCACTTTTCAGAGGTTTTCTGGTCGTCTTGAGATTTTCCTTTCCTTTGCTTACAACATGGTGTCACTTTGAAATCTGTATAGTCAGCTTGTCGTCAATTGTTGGACCAGTTCAGAGTGTGATGTTGATAGCCGCATTTAATAATGGCTGTAAAATGGCGATTGGATTTTTTTAGCTTCTTCGCGTTCGGTACTGATTTTAATAGGGCGCGGTCAAAATACGTTTCATAATATCTTTTTCTGAGATCGTTGAGGTGTTTTCTATATCTATCTTAAAGTACGTCACATGTAGAGGCCTGGAGTCACCTGGAGTCATCCATGTAATTACTCGTTCTTTGATGTTGACCATTGTGTCTTTATTGAAATCCCTTATCATCACCCGTCATAGATTTTTAGATTTTGTTGTATTTCTTGTAGGTTGTTGTTGGTCGGCTATGTCAGTCCATAGCGTGTTATGAATATTCCTTCTAGATAGGGTGAAACATCGGTAGACTAACAATCATGTACTATTCGACATTTGTTGGTGAGGGTAATGTGGAAAAATATCTCCTTTGGCTGTACATGCGATCCCAGCTGCTAAAATATTACATTTTACCGTACTGCGGTATATAGTTAAAGAGCGGCTATAAAGTTTCGGACTGTTTATACGATAGTGGGAAATGAGTCGGCCTGGGATACTTTGCAAATTGTGATGCTAGTTGCTGCTGTTCTCTCTAGTTAGTGAGATGTTTAGCGCCACAATCATCATTTTTTGTAAAGATAAAGCTGCGCATTACGTGCAAATTCTAAGGTTGGTTACCTTTTCCGTCAGGGTGTGGTTAACCTGCATTTCATTTTTATTGTAGCCTCCTGTTTTTTTTTCTGTTAAAGTAGGGCATCTGAAGGCCCGGGATCACTTTGTAAGCTGTCACCAGGTTTTTGTTGCTGCTTTTCTGGACTTATTCATAGTGTGATGTGTAGCGCGACTTTACACTATGGTGCTTTTGATGGTGCCTACGCGTGTAAAACATCTTTACTGATTCCCTCGGCCTGGTCAGTCTTTATTTCAAAGGTTTTTCTGCAATTTTGAGATTAAGCCGCGTGTAGAGGCCCGGGTCCGATTGAAATCTTTATATTCTGTTGCTGTTTGTATTAGGTTCGTTTTCGTCAATGGCTGGCTACGAGGTTGATCAGATTTATTACGTGGGGGTGTGGAAACAGCGTTTGCGCGTTTTGGACAGAAGCCGTTGTTTTGAAAGTAAGGGACTGTGGATAGGATCCAGGCAGGCTGGGTAGAATCTATTTCTGTGGAAGGTCCGAATTGTGTTGCAAGTTTTAGACAAGATTGGTCTGCATTCCAGACAGTCCAGGGCCTACATAGGCCATCTCCTCGTTCGGCTCAAGGGTCGGAGCAAGGTGTGGACTGTGTGTATAGATGAGTATACTTAGGGTAAGGGCACAGTACTAGCCGGCAGTTTCGTAAGATGCCCTTTGCACTTAGAAACAGGCAGCTAAAAGGGAATTCCCACAGGGATTGAGGACAGATGATGTTTCTATATCTTGTTCTTCAATCTTACGAATCACAGAGAGAGCACGTTTTACACATTGTTGATTGTGATAGACATTAGAAACTCCATAGCTTTTGGTAAGTAAACCGGTAGAGACTCAATAGTACTAGAATGTGAAATGAAAGACGGTGATGAGAACTTAACATTTTATCGTTGTCTCTTGTGTGAATATTTCATTTTGCCGAATACTAATTGCATTCTTTCTTTATAGGTTTTTGGATAACTTGAGTGAAGATTGAATCACAATGCCCTTTCGACACATCGCGGCACTTGCCGTGATCCTTGCAGTTGCCAATGCTGGAGGTAAGTTGTTGTTGCTGATTTATTTGTTGTTAGTTTCAATTGAAGACATGTTTTGGAAACATGTGTTCTGTTTTAGCAAACTTTTAGATCTACGCTGCTGGGTAACGCTATACAGCTTTGAATTAACAGTGGGTGTGTAATGTGGAACATGGCTCCCGACCACTAGCCAACTAAGGTCGGCGGTAATTCAGAAGCATTCTGACCAGTTTATGCCTCGCCCATCTTTTAGCGCAGGTCATGCGCCGCACATCTCCCGACCAGTATTCATACTGTAAAATAATTTGGCCAAGTCTAGTAGGAGTTAATTGGCCTGGGAGTGAACTGTTCCGCCGGTTCACCCTTAGGTCAATTAACTCCTACTAGACTTTTATTCCAATCTCGGCCAAATTCCCCTAATACGGCCAGGCGGGAGTCTTGTAGAGACTACGACTGAGTCCCGAATGCTATCTAAACTTATCCCAACTATCCCGACCTCTTGCCGCAAACTTCCGATTCTCCCCTGACTGATCCCCAACCGATTGTTGACCCTCTCGCGAATGGAAATGGGCATAATCAGCGATTTAAAAAACGGTCATTTTCACTTCTAATCAAAATAATCCATTCCTCTTTGTTGTTAGCATCACTAAGAGATCAAATTCGGACCGCAGTTAGCATCAATATAGCAATATATCTGTTTTGATGGGGATTTTTTTCGTTTTTGTTCTGTTTAAGGTCGGGCGTGATTCGCCGACGTTCTGGTTGTAGTCACAGTTTAATTGTGACACATAACAATGCTCGGCTATGTGTTACCTACATGTAGGCCTAAACTGGGCATAACGGGGGTAGAGTAGGAGGTTTTTTAGACTGACGTCAATGTGGTGGACCTTCCGATTCCATGTGCCCATGTCTCATCTCTCCCAATCTCCAATGATTTTAATGACCCCATTCTTTCCTGATGTTTTAGTCAGTCCTGCTTTGTAATTCTGATCCTCACCGGAGGTAATAGTGGCACAACCTTCTTTCAGTAGAAGAACAAAGAATCTTTCATAAGTTGATGGTTAGAACTACGGCAGGGGTAGTCAGGAAATGGCTACTAACCCTTACTCTGAACTGAGAAAGTCTAGAGTTCGAATCACGGCTGTGTAACTTGCGTGACATGCATGCTATTGGAAAGGGACACGGTTAGGACGGAACTTTAATTGTGCTTGTCGAAAGGAGCATGGGACATTTCCCCGGCACAATTAATATGTAAATACTGCATATCATTAAACGTCTGTCTTCTATGTCAAGTAGAAGAATTAACTCACCTAGACCTGTTCATTGAGTTCATTTGAACTAAACTTGAGCGAGATCACTGCTTTCTGTTTCATTTTAACCTTTGTACATCAAATTTTACCTGATTTTTCCAGCATTCACCCAAACTGCTGACTCTGATGTCAACATTGGTTATATCAGTCAAATCATCGGTCCTGTGGTGGACGTGGAGTTCACTGAGGGTCAACTGCCAAACATCTACAATAAGCTGGAGGTGGAAGGACCAGACAATAACCCTATAGCTCTGGAGGTTCAACAGCTTCTTGGTGAGTGTCTTTATGAGCTGTTGTGAAATCTTTTGCAATATAGTTGGTTGATATTGTAGAAAGAATGTCTCTCTCAGACTTAATTCAGAAATACAGAGTTACCGAAATTTTATACTCTCCAAGCAGAGGTTAGGCTCCGGTTGTTTTTTAACGTTCTTTTTAATCGTTTTTATCGGGCTTTCTATTTTGTATTTTTTTCTTCAAGTCCGCCAGTTTTTGATACAACAAGATACAATACAAAATAGAAAGCCCGATAAAAACGACAAGGAAAATGTAAAAATAACAGCCGGAGCCTAACCTCTGCTTGGAGAGTAAAAATTTTATACCTTTCATTTCATGGTCAACTCATGGAATTAGACATCGCACTACATGCTATCTAGTGAACATTTGCAGGCGCAAGCAAATCACAAGGCAGGGCATATTAGTACCGATGTGTAGGGAAAGTCATTTCTGATATTTGTGTTGCCAAGTTACCACCGAAGAATTATCTAAGTGATTACAACTCTTTCAAACAGGCGACAACAGGGTGCGTGCGGTCGCCATGGCCAGTACGGATGATCTAAAACGTGGAATTAAGTGCATAGATACCGGGGCTCCCATCAGTGTCCCTGTTGGCCAGGAGACGCTCGGCAGAATCATGAACGTCCTCGGAGAGCCCGTTGACAACCAAGGAGAAATCAATGCCGAACAGTATGTAGTGAAAATATATCTCATAGCAACTACCCAAAAAGACAAGCTGTGTTGCGATTACTCTGCAGAAAAGGTAAGGATAGGATTGTAGCCACCTGTAGTCTCCATACATTATAGAAGATGACATTTGTAAATAGTATATGTTGGCTTGTGGACACGTCTTGGATTTCATGTTTCACCAGGACTTTACCCATCCACCGCAACGCTCCAGCCTTTAAAGATCTGGAAACAAAGCCGAGCATTTTCGAGACTGGCATCAAGGTGGTGGACCTTCTGGCTCCCTACCGCAGGGGCGGCAAGATCGGTGCGTAGACATAGGATATAATCTTAGCATAATGTTAAGTTGTATGACCTTCCCGCGTTGTTGTATTCATAGTACTCAGATTCACCACAAAACAATGCTCATTTAGAGTCACTCAAATATTTTGGGTTACTCTGATTCGACTATGGTGACAGATGTTTGTTCACATTTGACTTTAAAAAAGTTTTATTTTAAGGTTGTGCCCATCCAGGAAACAAGGAGGAAGCTTGTTCCATAAAGAGGCCGAGGTACAGAAAGTCAGATTGAATTAAGTTTTGTTGTTTTGCATCTCTTTCAGGTCTGTTCGGTGGTGCTGGTGTCGGCAAGACCGTATTGATCATGGAACTCATCAACAATATTGCCAAGGCCCATGGTGGCTACTCCGTGTTCGCTGGTGTCGGCGAGCGCACGCGTGAGGGCAACGATCTGTACGAAGAGATGAAAGAGTCCGGTGTCATCAACGAAAAGTCGTTGACGGATTCCAAGGTAAGTCTGGCATTTTTGTTTTGTTTGTCTGTATTGCATACCTGGTAAACCGCCTTATTGGGTAAGGCCCCCTTTCCACTTGACGGCGCTCTCATGGCGCTCTCGCTGCGATGGAAAATTGGTCAGAGCGCCGTGAGAGCGCCGCGACGCCAGAAAAAGCTGCTCTAGTGGAATCTCTCCGGCGACCCCAGCGCGCTCTCACCGCGACGAAAAACTCAAATGTCAGCATCTTTTTATGAGGTAGCAAAGATTTGAAAGATTACTCAACGAATTTCAGAGATAAAGAATGAACCTTATGACGTTTAGTGTGTTTTGGTATCTTTGAAGTCATCATTTTACGTGTTACATAACATTCAAAGTATAAAATCAAGGCTGTTAACAAATCCAATTTTGGTCACTGTACAGTCACTCAGACTGAAATATACACGTTTGTCTTGCTGTTTTTTTTCTTAAATCTGTCATGTACCTTGTTCACCATAAATTTTTCATGCCACGTTATTAGTGTAAATCATACAACACCGAAACACCGAAACTATTGAAAATGGGACTTAAATTATCTAAATGTACAGATGGAGAACAAGGAAACCTAATGTCATGCATCTTGTAGAAATTCAAAAATTAGTTGAGAAATGATAAACCTTTGTTTTTTAAACCTTGCTTATTCCAGCTCAGTCTGTTGAATTGTTCATCACCGGTACATTTTGGACATTTCTCCGCTTTCTGTCTATGTCAAATATACTTCTTCACAAACTGCAGTTGAGAGCGCCGTCCTAGCTAAATTGGCATCATAAACCACTGTTGAGACCTATTGCGCTCACCGCGCTCGCTGTGCGCTCTCTTGGCGCTCACGGCGCTCGCTGCGCGCTCTCTTGGCGCTCTCTCTCCGCTCATCGTTGGATCGCCGTCCACGGCGCTCTCACGGCGACTGTTTTGAGCAGGTTCAAAACAGTCGCGGAGGTGATGGCGACCGTGGCGACCATGGCGCTCCCACCGCGCTCTCTGCGCGCTCCCATGGCGACCTTGGCGATCCCACCGCGCTCTCACCGCGCTCTTCCCAATTTAAGGTCGCAGAGAGAGCGCCGCGAGAGCGCCGTCCTAGTGGAAATGGGGTATAACGCACCACGTTTGTAGTGTAGGGTACAAGCTGCAAATCATATGATCAGGACAGATTGATTGATCCACTCACACCGGGAACGGTACGTGTGCTTGCTCCTTTAACGTGCTCGAGGTGCGGTTCTTCGCAAACACGGGGCCTCTATTTAACATCCTATGGACGGCCCTGGCCGAAGCTAGGTACTCATTTCCACCTGAGTGAAGTGAGGACATTTGTACCTTTGCCAAGGGCATAAGGTCGAAAGCAAATTAACGGGTTTGATCCCAAGACCTCTGAAGTATAGGCCAAACACTATGCCGTTACGTTGCGTCACAATAAAGAAAAGAATCACCTTGTATGTTGACTGTGACTGTGGCTGGTAGAAATATTAGCTGATTTCTTTATTAATAGCTGGCCCATATCGTTTTACTTGAAGTCTTTTCCTTTTCTTCATGTCTTGCTATCTACTTCAGAAAATCAATTTAAACATTATCCAATATTATACTGCTGAGCTGTGAGATAGGGTTTGTGCAAGGCAAAGGAAAACTGATATTTGAAATAGATGCCGTTGTTATTGTTGTTGCAGGTGGCCCTTGTGTACGGCCAGATGAATGAGCCCCCTGGCGCTCGCATGCGTGTTGGCTTGACAGGGCTCACCATGGCCGAGTACTTCCGTGACGTGAATAAACAGGACGTGCTGCTCTTCATCGACAACATCTTTAGATTCGTACAAGCTGGTTCAGAGGTCAGGGAAAAGTCAATGATTAAATCAGCCGCGTGGCCCGTGGCGTGGCATCTTCAAAACAGCTGTACATAGCTCTATTTCACATTAGTAAATGTAATAATTCTTCAGTGTGAAGTAGCATTTTTGGTACTGAACGGAATGTTTGGAGTGTGTACATGAGGAGAGTTTTGAATCTGATACCTGTTACTGTGGCAGTACTGACCTTTCTATACAAACTTGTCTCCAGGTGTCCGCCTTGCTGGGCCGTATGCCCTCTGCTGTAGGCTACCAGCCCACCCTGGGAACTGAAATGGGTTCACTGCAGGAGCGTATCACATCTACCACCAATGGCTCCATCACATCCATACAGGTGTAGTAGACTCGTGTCATCATTAACTCAAAGCTTACTTACTAGCCTATTTATCAAACCATAAGCCTATTTCCCATCCTTAAAGCAAATGAACTTAAACATTAATGCCATCCTTATTACTGTATTTAATTGTTCAAATAATTGCGGTTTTCTTCTATTCCACTTCCACACAATTAACAAATATTAAAAGAAAATAATTTATATCAATTTATCAACAAGAGAAGGCATTGTTTACTAAGAGATGCCCCCAAATGTGCTGTTTCTTTATTTCCAGGCCGTCTATGTTCCCGCTGATGATTTGACTGATCCCGCCCCTGCCACCACCTTTGCCCATTTGGACGCCACCACTGTGCTGTCTCGTGGTCTCGCTTCCAAAGGCATCTACCCCGCTGTGGATCCCCTGGATTCCACTTCCACCATGCTGCAACCCGGGATCGTAGGAGAGGAGCACTACGGCACTGCACAACGTGTGAAGTCAACCCTACAGGTGGGTGTTTTCAGACCTGGGCTCTGTACAAAACTGTCAGATTGCTACCCATTTATGGCTTAAATCCCATTTCCAAACCGGGGCCCGGCCGGGATGTTTCCGGAAACGAAAAACAAAAGTGTTTACCAGGGAATATACACAAATTATGATAATTTTGTTTACGTTTTATGTTTTATATCATATTTTTCGTTTTGGAAAGCTACCCGGTCGGGCCCCGAGTTGGGAATTGGGTCCTAAGACTAAGATGCGTATTAGTTTACAATAAGTATAGTATTCCAATATTGGTTTTTATATACTTTCTTTTGTTACTTCCTTCTCAGAGATACAAGGAACTACAGGACATCATCGCTATCCTGGGTCTCGACGAGCTGTCAGAAGAGGACAGGCTGACGGTGGCTCGAGCCCGTAAGATTGAGAGGTTCCTGTCCCAGCCTTTCTTTGTAAGTCCCAGTTCTATCTTTTTACTTCAGTCAAATAACTGTATGTATCCGTTGCTTATTTGTTGTCCTCGAATTCCCATGAATTCAATTATAACATAACCACTTGTTCAGTTTTCTTTCGCAACAATGAAACAAGTGAAGATGGTAGCTCTGTTCGCCCCCAATGTGGCTTTGTTATGATTGTTGTCGTCGCATGTATATGTTGATTTATTTGCATACAGAAACAACCTTCTTTAAAGTAAAGTAGAGTGTGTTTCTTACGTAGGTGGCAGAGGTCTTCACGGGATCACCTGGGAAGTATGTTTCACTCGCTGAAACCATCAAAGGGATGCAGATGATCCTAAGTGGTGGGTTTACATTTGATTTTGGCTCTGATCCTGATAGATTTTATATAACATGTATTAGTATTTTTTAGCATGTGGTTTTCTGTCTGTTTTACTTCACAGCTCTAACGTAGGCGTGGGTTTTACACTTCAACTTTTGTCTGTCTCTGATATTCATAACTTTTAGGGGAGACAACTGCACATTGACAGTGAGGAGACTTCTTTTTTTTTAAAACTATTTGAGGGTGATTTACCCGGCCTATTCCAGCACATTGTTAGGCCGTTGGTATTGTACGCAGGCCGCTGAGTGTACAGTCTGAACTAACATGAAGTGTAATTAAGCTTAAGTGGCTTGACATTTGTGCTGCGACTTTTTAAAACTACAGCAGAACATTTAGCTTTTCGTTGCAGTCATTGTTGCTGCTCTATCATAATTCTGTCCTCTGCTCAGAATATGCTAGTTCTAAATGAAATATGAGTTTAAAAAAGCGTTGCCCCTCCCCCTCTGCAGGCGAGTTAGACGATCTTCCCGAGCAAGCCTTTTACTTGGTGGGAAACATCGACGAAGCCAAAGAGAAGGCGGCGAAGTTAAAGGTAAATTCTAGCTTCAACTATTGATACGATTAATGATAAAATCTCAAGAAACTCATTCTTAACGCCTAAAGTCTTCATCCAATAACGGCTTGTCATGTTGTACTAAGTTTGAAGTGATGGCTTTGTCCAATACATTGGTCGCACACAGCATTAGCAATAATCAGTACTGGATACGCAGGAAGCGGTATCAGAAACAAAAGCAGAACACCAACATACAAACGAGGTGTTCTGTTTATTGATACCACGTGGAATCAAAATTCATACAGACCTAGGATGAGCAAATTTATGGAAGTATCAGGCGCAGCTATAGTACAGATGTAAAATCATACTTAAAGGCGTTGTGAACTGTTTCAAGAAAAAAAAAGCTTAATGAAGAGTCGGTTGTAAATAATTGTTTTCCGTCTTTAGTAAATTGTTACTAAGTTTTGTATGTTTGCCGTACGTTGATTTATGTTTTCTTCCTTTTTGCAGTGAGCAGTAGCTCCCGAGACGCTGCCAACAGCCTCGCGCTGTGAGAACCACCATCTCCCCCGCCTCAGTGTTAACACTGCATCACGTGACAAGCTACATCAACCAATCACCGTCCTTCATCGTAACACGTGCAGATAAACAATAACATGCCAATACATTTAGTCCATATACATACGGTCGTTACAATCTGCAAGATTAACCGACGTTGTTGTAATACTGATGAGTCATTTGTGATTTTCGATCTGTATACACATGTAAGTTTCTGCATATGAATGGTGCTTCATTTGATCCATATAAAATGTGGCTTGGTAAAGTTGTATTGCAGTTAATAAACAAAGATGTGTGGTCGAAATGTTTGTTGGTTCTACTTTTTTCATCTTTAATTAGTTAGAATTTGAAGTTTTGATGATAATGAATTGGAACGTTATGTTTCCGAAGACCAGGGATATTACTTTGAAAATCTAACAGGCCGAATAGAATGAAAATACTTGTAAGAAAATAAATGACATTCAGAATTCAGAGAAGAACTTGAGGATAAATATAGATTAACCAAGATGGCCACGTACAATGGGTAATGAGGGTTTATTTGGCGAATCTTGACATATAGTTTCATATTGAAATGAAAGAGAAGGTAAAATGATATTGATACTTTCCTTGCCTGCAATAATCATGTAGGTTTAACACTCCTTTTGGGGATTTAGGGACGAAAGAATAACAACAACAATACATGTAAGATACACAAACAAACCGTGAAATTGGGCAATTTTAATCGTCACCCCTCCCAAATTAATGGAAAGGTCCAACTGTCATGAGCACGGTCCAAGGTAGCAGAACAGGCTGCATTTCGGTATTTCATATACATATTCTTAACAATGGGAATCATGGGAGAAAGAGGCTGTCAAAAATCACCTATCTGACTTTTAGAACATGAAAAACTCACATTGGCATGGTTGTCCGACCTCTGAAGAGTAATTTAACGACAAAAAAAGGAAAAAATTTACGGCGGAATTATATTATATGCCGTCAAAACATCGGTGGGAGACCTTTTCACCCCCTTTCACTGCATGTAAACAACACCAAAACACCTAACTTCTAAGGCCTACTGCAGCCACAAATATCACTAAAAATCTGTTTTTTCAACATGATATAGAAGCTACAACCCTTACCTATAATATGCACCTCCAAAATCCAAACATATCCCAAGAAAAACAATTTTACAGCCACTTTTGCCAAGCCTACCTAAGCATTCTGAGGGCACTAAAACTGGGTCATCTGCGCAAGTCCGGAAATACTGAAATTTGCCCTGTCACCCCCCTGAACTTGAGAATTGACAAATTTCAATCATTTCGCATGATGCGGGTAAGAGTTGTCAAACAATATCCCAACTTTCAAAGCTTTCTGACCAAGAATGGTCCCAGGGGAGTAGATCTCATGGCAGGTGTCAGAGGACTTTCCTCAAGGCTTTGGCAGTGGTCTGATGCATTTGATAGGCGCCATAGCATTCACCAAAAAGTGACACAAACTGAAGAAAAAGTTAAAAATTGATCTTTCTAGCATAAGGAGAGTAGTCTCTAACCATTTACACAACTAAAAGTTGTATTGAAAAGCGCTCAGGTTAGACTTTGAAGCATTTTATGATAGTACATATTGCATTGTCAATAAAAGGTACAGAAAGTACGAAATCAGCCCCCAAAACACTAAAATGGCAGAATTTCTTAATAAATTTCATTTAGTTGAGTAAGGTAAATCCTTTCTATTGCCCACATAACCAATTGGGGGGAACACATTAGCCCCCGAGGACATATAAGCCCCCAAGGGCACACCTACACCCCCCCCCCCCATTCTGTGCACTCCCAGTATCTGCTCCAAAGTGTGGTTCAACAGCATTTAGATACAAATTTTGGTGTCTAAATTGATGGAGAGTAGTCTCCTTGTGACAGGGTGAGCAGATTTTACCATTTTCCCCTGTTTGTGTCACTTTTTGCCAAGCGATATGAAGTCTAATCAAAGCCACAAACCTTACCACAGGCCTCCTGACACCTGTGCTCCCTGGGGACCAATCCTAGGGGTAGGGTCTCCGTGAAGTCTTTTAAACTTGTGACGATGCTTGACAACCCTTCCCGCATCACTTGAAGTGTCTTGACACCTGCCAATATTGAACTTGAATACCCTGCCTAACGCATGCAGGCTGCATTTCGGTATTTCATATACATATTCTTAACAATGGGAATCATGGGAGAAAGAGGCTGTCAAAAATCACCTATCTGACTTTTAGAACATGAAAAACTCACATTGGCATGGTTGTCCGACCTCTGAAGAGTAATTTAGCGACAAAAAAAGGAAAAAATTTACGGCGGAATTATATTATATGCCGTCAAAACATCGGTGGGAGACCTTTTCACCCCCTTTCACTGCATGTAAACAACACCAAAACACCTAACTTCTAAGGCCTACTGCAGCCACAAATATCACTAAAAATCTGTTTTTTCAACATGATATAGAAGCTACAACCCTTACCTATAATATGCACCTCCAAAATCCAAACATATCCCAAGAAAAACAATTTTACAGCCACTTTTGCCAAGCCTACCTAAGCATTCTGAGGGCACTAAAACTGGGTCATCTGCGCAAGTCCGGAAATACTGAAATTTGCCCTGTCACCCCCCTGAACTTGAGAATTGACAAATTTCAATCATTTCGCATGATGCGGGTAAGAGTTGTCAAACAATATCCCAACTTTCAAAGCTTTCTGACCAAGAATGGTCCCAGGGGAGTAGATCTCATGGCAGGTGTCAGAGGACTTTCCTCAAGGCTTTGGCAGTGGTCTGATGCATTTGATAGGCGCCATAGCATTCACCAAAAAGTGACACAAACTGAAGAAAAAGTTAAAAATTGATCTTTCTAGCATAAGGAGAGTAGTCTCTAACCATTTGCACAACTAAAAGTTGTATTGAAAAGCGCTCAGGTTAGACTTTGAAGCATTTTATGATAGTACATATTGCATTGTCAATAAAAGGTACAGAAAGTACGAAATCAGCCCCCAAAACACTAAAATGGCAGAATTTCTTAATAAATTTCATTTAGTTGAGTAAGGTAAATCCTTTCTATTGCCCACATAACCAATTGGGGGGAACACATTAGCCCCCGAGGACATATAAGCCCCCAAGGGCACACCTACACCCCCCCCCCCCATTCTGTGCACTCCCAGTATCTGCTCCAAAGTGTGGTTCAACAGCATTTAGATACAAATTTTGGTGTCTAAATTGATGGAGAGTAGTCTCCTTGTGACAGGGTGAGCAGATTTTACCATTTTCCCCTGTTTGTGTCACTTTTTGCCAAGCGATATGAAGTCTAATCAAAGCCACAAACCTTACCACAGGCCTCCTGACACCTGTGCTCCCTGGGGACCAATCCTAGGGGTAGGGTCTCCGTGAAGTCTTTTAAACTTGTGACGATGCTTGACAACCCTTCCCGCATCACTTGAAGTGTCTTGACACCTGCCAATATTGAACTTGAATACCCTGCCTAACGCATGTCACCCCCCTGAACTTGAGAATTGACAAATTTCAATCATTTCGCATGATGCGGGTAAGAGTTGTCAAACAATATCCCAACTTTCAAAGCTTTCTGACCAAGAATGGTCCCAGGGGAGTAGATCTCATGGCAGGTGTCAGAGGACTTTCCTCAAGGCTTTGGCAGTGGTCTGATGCATTTGATAGGCGCCATAGCATTCACCAAAAAGTGACACAAACTGAAGAAAAAGTTAAAAATTGATCTTTCTAGCATAAGGAGAGTAGTCTCTAACCATTTGCACAACTAAAAGTTGTATTGAAAAGCGCTCAGGTTAGACTTTGAAGCATTTTATGATAGTACATATTGCATTGTCAATAAAAGGTACAGAAAGTACGAAATCAGCCCCCAAAACACTAAAATGGCAGAATTTCTTAATAAATTTCATTTAGTTGAGTAAGGTAAATCCTTTCTATTGCCCACATAACCAATTGGGGGGAACACATTAGCCCCCGAGGACATATAAGCCCCCAAGGGCACACCTACACCCCCCCCCCCCATTCTGTGCACTCCCAGTATCTGCTCCAAAGTGTGGTTCAACAGCATTTAGATACAAATTTTGGTGTCTAAATTGATGGAGAGTAGTCTCCTTGTGACAGGGTGAGCAGATTTTACCATTTTCCCCTGTTTGTGTCACTTTTTGCCAAGCGATATGAAGTCTAATCAAAGCCACAAACCTTACCACAGGCCTCCTGACACCTGTGCTCCCTGGGGACCAATCCTAGGGGTAGGGTCTCCGTGAAGTCTTTTAAACTTGTGACGATGCTTGACAACCCTTCCCGCATCACTTGAAGTGTCTTGACACCTGCCAATATTGAACTTGAATACCCTGCCTAACGCATGCACCCCCCTGAACTTGAGAATTGACAAATTTCAATCATTTCGCATGATGCGGGTAAGAGTTGTCAAACAATATCCCAACTTTCAAAGCTTTCTGACCAAGAATGGTCCCAGGGGAGTAGATCTCATGGCAGGTGTCAGAGGACTTTCCTCAAGGCTTTGGCAGTGGTCTGATGCATTTGATAGGCGCCATAGCATTCACCAAAAAGTGACACAAACTGAAGAAAAAGTTAAAAATTGATCTTTCTAGCATAAGGAGAGTAGTCTCTAACCATTTACACAACTAAAAGTTGTATTGAAAAGCGCTCAGGTTAGACTTTGAAGCATTTTATGATAGTACATATTGCATTGTCAATAAAAGGTACAGAAAGTACGAAATCAGCCCCCAAAACACTAAAATGGCAGAATTTCTTAATAAATTTCATTTAGTTGAGTAAGGTAAATCCTTTCTATTGCCCACATAACCAATTGGGGGGAACACATTAGCCCCCGAGGACATATAAGCCCCCAAGGGCACACCTACACCCCCCCCCCCATTCTGTGCACTCCCAGTATCTGCTCCAAAGTGTGGTTCAACAGCATTTAGATACAAATTTTGGTGTCTAAATTGATGGAGAGTAGTCTCCTTGTGACAGGGTGAGCAGATTTTACCATTTTCCCCTGTTTGTGTCACTTTTTGCCAAGCGATATGAAGTCTAATCAAAGCCACAAACCTTACCACAGGCCTCCTGACACCTGTGCTCCCTGGGGACCAATCCTAGGGGTAGGGTCTCCGTGAAGTCTTTTAAACTTGTGACGATGCTTGACAACCCTTCCCGCATCACTTGAAGTGTCTTGACACCTGCCAATATTGAACTTGAATACCCTGCCTAACGCATGCAGGCTGCATTTCGGTATTTCATATACATATTCTTAACAATGGGAATCATGGGAGAAAGAGGCTGTCAAAAATCACCTATCTGACTTTTAGAACATGAAAAACTCACATTGGCATGGTTGTCCGACCTCTGAAGAGTAATTTAACGACAAAAAAAGGAAAAAATTTACGGCGGAATTATATTATATGCCGTCAAAACATCGGTGGGAGACCTTTTCACCCCCTTTCACTGCATGTAAACAACACCAAAACACCTAACTTCTAAGGCCTACTGCAGCCACAAATATCACTAAAAATCTGTTTTTTCAACATGATATAGAAGCTACAACCCTTACCTATAATATGCACCTCCAAAATCCAAACATATCCCAAGAAAAACAATTTTACAGCCACTTTTGCCAAGCCTACCTAAGCATTCTGAGGGCACTAAAACTGGGTCATCTGCGCAAGTCCGGAAATACTGAAATTTGCCCAACACAGTTTTCGGCCTATGGGGATTTCTATAGTTAAGGGCCTCAAGATGACTGCGGGTAAGAGTTGTCAAACAATATCCCAACTTTCAAAGCTTTCTGACCAAGAATGGTCCCAGGGGAGTAGATCTCATGGCAGGTGTCACAAAATATTTAAAAAACAAAAAAATCCTGTCGGCGTATCGTCTTCTCGCGCCCTCTTTGAAATGACCCTCTGAGGAGGTCACAGAACTGCAGCCGGCTCACGCTAGTAAGGCAGTTGCGTAATGGGGCGCATTTATACACGAAATAGAAAACTTTCACAATCCAAACCATGCAGTCTCAGAGTCGACACCTTCCGTGACCACGTAGCACAGGTTATATCTGGCTGCCCCTCAAATAAGGCTTTTTACCTCTCCTTCAACAAGTTTATCCGTACTATTTTATGTACTCGCGTCATAGACCCCGGGGTTCGCCCATTAATACTGTGTTCTGCTACCTCTAAAGAGAGCTTTAGGTTTGAACTGACGACACCTAGCGAGTGTATGGCACTTTGCAGAAGCAGATCATTGCAGTTATATCATTTATCATTACCTCAGGAAGTCTACAACAAAGTTAGAAATAAAGTAATCACAGACTAAGGCTTACACGACAATGACTGAGGTATACGCATGTGTGTGTGCGTGTGTGTGTCTGTCTGTGTGTGCGTGTGTGTGTGTGTGTCTTTGTGTGTGTGTGTGTGTATTAGATAACTTGAGATCGCCCAGTCTAACTTAGGTCTAGGTAAAAATGCTTTCCGGTTACCCGACCGACTCTAGCAAAAAACGGCCGACCCTAGCTTTATGCATATGGTCCAAAGCTAGCAAAGGACATAGAAATCTTCAATCTTCAATCTGAATTATGAGAATGTTGTAGAATTATTTTCCATCATGTTCTGTTTCAAAACGTAATATAAACAGACCCACTAAACCTAGATCCCAATTATGCCGACACCCGATATCAAAATATGAACTTCATGTTGAAAATACCAATGTGCTCATGTATTCAATTTTGCATTGTCAAACTGTATATGTTGGATCACTTTGAAAGTTTCGGCATTCGAGCGATTGTCGGGCGTGTACGTTTCTTTGTCCTGAGTTATGCGGTCAGTGGCTGACGTGCAGAAGAGGCCTCTTGCGGATAGCGCAGTTATAGAAGTCATCAAATTGATTCACCTGTCAGATTTTTGGTGACATTTTAGATGAGCGTAGAACAAGTGCTCCTGCAATAAAGAAAGTGAAACATCTCAAGAAAAAATGCCTCTTTATTGGATTTGTGCCCATAGAAGGTGCGTATTTTATTAACGTTATACAGCATAATTTCGGTATGACACATTTTACACGAATAGCCTCCACCAGACCTTGATTTGCCACTTTTTTTTTGGGGGGGGGGGGGGCACGGATCGTAGAATTCGGCTACTACTACTATTGCTAATACTACTACTAGTAGTACTACTGCCAGTTTATCGTGACAGACTAGCACAATCACTACACAACAGGAAAAAACTCGGCCCAAAAGGACATTAACCAGGAGAGTCAGACCGTTGGAAGGTAAACATTACCACAAACCCTACATGGTAGCCATATTCCCCCGGCAAATTACAAAACGTATTCTCACTAATAATAGTATGTAGCCAGAGTGGCTAGTTTGGTAAAGACTGATACAAGAGTACTAGTACCTCCTTCACAAGGTGCAAATACGCCAAGAATAATACATAGTTACAGTGTAAAAATCAGGATAAACAATGTCTTGTTGGAGGTGACAAGGTGAAAGAAAACAAAAATTGTAGTGATTTTGATGCGTAAGAGAATTTTCTTAGATGTTGTCAACATGTTACAAATTTCAGAACAGCTTATTCGAAATGTCAGAGAAGTTANCCTCTCAGTGATATTGGCTAAATTTCAATATTTCCTATGCATATTCTTAACAATGGGAATCATGGGAGAAAGAGGCTGTCAAAAATCACCTACCTGACTTTTAGAACATGAAAAACTCACATTGGCAAGGTTGTCCGACCTCTGAAGAGTAATTTAACGACAAAAAAGGGAAAAAATTTACGGCGGAATTATATTATACGCCATAAAAACATAGGTGGGAGACCTTTTCACCCCCTTTCACTGCATGTAAACAACACCAAAACACCTAACTTCCAAGGCCTACTGCAACCACAAATATCACTAAAAATCTGTTTTTTCAACACAATATAGAAGCTACAACCCTTGCCTATAAGATGCACCCCCAAAATCCAAACATATCCCAAGAAAAACAATTTTACAGCCACTTTTCCCAAGCCTACCTAAGCATTCTGAGGGCACTAAAACTGGGTCATCTGCGCAAGTCCGGAAATACTGACATTTGCCCTGTCACCCCCCTGAACTTGAGAATTGACAAATTTCAATCATCTCGCGTGATGCGGGTAAGAGTTGTCATACATTATCCCAAGTTTCAAAGCTTTCTGACCAAGAATGCTCCCAGGGGAGTAGATCTCATGGCAGGTGTCAGAGGACTTTCCTCAAGGCTTTGGCAGTGGTCTGAGGCATTTGATAGGCGCCATAGCATTCACCAAAAAGTGACACAAACTGAAGAAAAAGTTAAAAGCTGATCTTTCTAGCATAAGGAGAGTAGTCTCTAACCATTTACACACCTAAATCTGTATTGAAAAGCGCTCAGGTTACACTTTGAAGCATTTTATGAGAGTGCATAATGCATTGTCAATAAAAGGTACAGAAAGTAAGAAATCAGCCCCCAAAACACTAAAATGGCAGAATTTCTTAAGAAATTTCAGTCAGTTGAGTCAGGTAAATCCTTTCTATTGCCCACATAACCAATTTGGGGGAACACATTAGCCCCCAAGGATATATAAGCCCCCAAGGGCACACCTACACCCCCCCCCCATTCTGTGCACTCCCAGTATCTGCTCCAAAGTGTGGTTGAACAGCATTTAGGCCCCGTTCATGATACAAAAAACGAAACGGTTCTATCGGTTACTATCGGTTAGGCCAGCTGAAACGGATAAGTTTTGTCATCATGGACGGTCCGAAACGGATCTGAAGCGATAGGAAACGGTTTGTTCGGAACCTCCTCGCGAGGTAGTATTGAAACGGTTTCTTCCTTATCCGGAATTGCGAATTTGTATCATGAACGCAAAAGCGGCGCGATCCGTTTTACATCCAGACATGTGCGTTTATATTTGGTGGCGCCACGGGGAAAAAGTACAATTTTTGATCTGTCATTCGCGTGTTTCGGCCGCGTTTTAAATCGTAAAATTCGTTTTTATTATCGGGCCGCCTCCTGGTCGACTGAGCAGCCAGCAGTCCTGATATCGCAAGGGGAATGTGTCAGGAGATACAGTGGAAATATCATAGCATGGCATATATCGGGACCACAATGTTTTCAGAGGCATTTCCAGGGTCAAAACAGAACTCAGCTTCGAATTCAGTAAGACATTGGTAAGATTTCGATCAGAGACCAATAATCTGACAAAGAAGTACAAGTTTCGGCAAGATCACAACAACCTCAGGGGTCAGAGGTCGCATTACCATTCATTACCATGCCTTTTCAAGGAACTGAAACGGTTTGCAAGTTTGCATCGTGAACGCAAAATACAAACCGTTTCCTGTCGTTTGCTGTCGGATTTCCAGGCCTAACCGATAGAACCGTTTCATTTTTTGTATCATGAACGGGGCCTTAGATACAAATTTTGGTGTCTAAATTGATGGAGAGTAGTCTCCTTGTGACAGGGTGAGCAGATTTTACCATTTTCCCCTGTTTGTGTCACTTTTTGCTAAGCAATATGAAGTCTAATCAAAGCCACAGGCCTTACCACAGGCCTCCTGACACCTGTGCTCCCTGGGGACCAATCCTAGGGGTAGGGTCTCCGTGAAGTCTTTGAAACTTGTGACGATGCTTGACAACCCTTCCCGCATCACTTGGAGTGTCTTGACACTTGCCAATTTTGAACTAGAATACCCTACCGAAAGCATGCACCCCCCTGAACTTGAGAATTGACAAATTTCAATCATCTCGCGTGATGCGGGTAAGAGTTGTCATACATTATCCCAAGTTTCAAAGCTTTCTGACCAAGAATGCTCCCAGGGGAGTAGATCTCATGGCAGGTGTCAGAGGACTTTCCTCAAGGCTTTGGCAGTGGTCTGAGGCATTTGATAGGCGCCATAGCATTCACCAAAAAGTGACACAAACTGAAGAAAAAGTTAAAAGCTGATCTTTCTAGCATAAGGAGAGTAGTCTCTAACCATTTACACACCAAATC
>NC_049979.1:2018768-2025775 GCF_000003815.2 Branchiostoma floridae
TGGCCTGATAATAAAAACGAATTTTACGACTGAAAACGCGGCCGAAACACCCGAATGACAGATTAAAAATTGTACTTTTCCCCCGTGGCGCCACCAAATATGAACGCACATGCCCCGATGTAAAACGGATCACGCCGCTTTTGCGTTCATGATGCAAATTCGCAATTCCAGATAAGGAAGAAACCGTTTCAATACTACCTCGCAAGGAGGTTCCGAAAAAAACGTTTCCTATCGCTTCAGATCCGTTTCGGAGCGTTCATGATGACAAAACTTATCCGTTTCAGCTGGTCTAACCGATAGTAACCGATAGAACCGTTTCATTTTTTGCATCATGAACGGGGCCTAAAATGGCCAAGGAGCTTTCATCAGACCTGGAGCTTTCAAGGACCTCTCTTCTCTTGATGAAAACTCATTGAAAGACTTGGTGTTTGAAGTACTACCACATGCTTTAGTATGATGATAAAAGTCGTAAGCTCAAGTTAAGATCAAGGAGGTTTCCTCTTGATTAAACCCCCAAGTTGGATTTCAGGAAGAGTATGGAGAAAGATAACGATTTTTGTAACTATCTTTTTGTTGAAATAATGACAAACAAATTACACTTTACATAAGCACTTATCATTGAAGAACTAGGTGTATTCTTACACCATTATCTGGAAAGAAGAACTGAATCACCCAGTTATGAATGCAGAAACATCTGCTACATCTAACTGCTACATAGTAGTAACAGACGCTAATTTTTTACGAGGAAAAGTACTAGTAAGAGTGCCCCCCTCCCCCTTTGAACAAAATGGCAACACACAGAAAAACATGCCCGTATTTTCACCATTCATGCACTAGAATGTTAACAAGTCACCCCTAGCACTATACTTACCCTATCGACGATATAGTTTACCCTTCAAGAAGGTAAATACTCTTAAAATTGATAAATTATCGAGGAAATGTGCCTCCCGAGGCAGCACGCTACTTTTTGCTGCGACACACAGAACCAGGCTGAAGTTGGCCGCCGATTGGGCCGCCGATTCGTAGCCGCCGATTGGGCCGCCGATTCGTCATTAGACAAAACATAGCATCCGATTCAGACCCCGATTCGAAGAAACTAAAAATTCCTAATTTCCGTTAAAAGCTTAAATAAATATCAAGCACAGCTGGATATTGTCTATTACCAACCAATATAGGCAAATATAAACATAAATTATAACAAAAAGTAGGAAATCAACGATTAAGCGCAAATAATAGGCCCAATCAGCAGCCACTGTCTTCAGCTTGGTCTAACGTTAGCTGCCACATTTCTTCTAGAGCAAACTGCTACTTATCTAAACGTGGCCCGTGAACTTGTAAGACGAATTAAGATAGCGTATACCCTTAGGTATTCAATACAAGTGTCAAATATTACGGGCCAGATTTAATTAATAAACTAGAGCGTAATTAACTAACACGAAATATGCAAGCAAAGGGGCGCTAAAATCGGCTTTCATACGGCTTCTAGAGCAAACTGCTACTTATCTAAACGTGGCCCGTGAGCTTTTAAGACGAATTAAGATAGCGTACATCATAACGTATACAATACAAGTGTCAAATCTTACGGGCCGGATTTAATCAATGAACTACAAGGGAATTAATTAATAGGAAATGCGAAAGCAAAGTGGCGCTAAAATCGGCTTTCATACGGCTTCTAGAGCAAACTGCTACTTATCTAAACGTGGCCCGTGAACTTTTAAGACGAATTGAGATAGCATATATCATAACGTATACGATACAAGTGTCAAATCTTACGGGCCAGATTTAATTAATGATCTACAAGGGAATTGATTAATAGGAAATGCGCAAGCAAAGGGGCGCTAAAATCGATTGCCATACGACTTCTAGAGCAAACTGCTACTTATCTAAACGTGGCCCGTGAACTTTTAAGACGAATTTAGATAGCGTATACCATAACGTATTCAATTCAAGTGTCAAATCTAACGGGCCGGATTTAATTAATGAACTAGACCGTAATTAACTAATCGGAAATGCACAAGCAAGGGCGCTGAAGTCGGCTTTCATACGTACGACTTCTAGAGCAAACTGCTACTTATCTAAACGTGGCCCGTGAATTTGTAAGACGACTTCAGATAGCGTATATCATAACGTATACAAAACAAGTGTCAAATCTTACGGGCCGGATTTAATTAATGATCTACAAGGGAATTAACCAATAGGAAATACGCAAGCAAAGGGGCGCTAAAATCGGCTTTCATACGACTTCTAGAGCAAACTGCTACTTATCTAAACGTGGCCCGTGAATTTTTAAGATGAATTTAGATAGCGTACTCTAAGGTATTCAATACAAGTGTCAAATCTTACGGGCCGGATTTAATTAATGATCTACAAGGGAATTAACCAATAGGAAACACGCAAGCAAAGGGGCGCTAAAATAGGCTTTCATACGGCTTCTAGAGCAAACTGCTACTTATCTAAACGTGGCCCGTGAGCTTTTAAGACGAATTAAGATAGCGAACATCATAACGTATACAATACAGGTGTCAAATCTTACGGGCCGGATTTTAGCAATGAACTAAAAGGGAATTAATTAATAGGAAATGCGAAAGCAAAGTGGCGCTAAAATCGGCTTTCATACGGCTTCTAGAGCAAACTGCTACTTATCTAAACGTGGCCCTTGAACTTTTAAGACGAAAGTGGGCAGCGTATATCATAACGTATTCAATACAAGTGTCAAATCTTACGGGCCGGATTTAATTTATGGACTACAAGGCAATTAAGTAATAGGAAATACGCAAGCGAATGGGTGCTAAAATAGGCTGTCCTATGGCTTCTGGAGCAAACTGCTACTTATCTAAACGTGGCCTGTAAACTTTTAAGACTAATTTTAATAGCGTATACTCTAACGTATTCAATACAAGTGTCAAATCTTACGCGCCGGATTTAATTAATGATCTACAAGGGAATCAACCAATAGGAAACACGCAAGTTAAGGGGCGCTAAAATAGGCTTTCATACGGCTTCTAGAGCAAACTTCTACTTATCTAAACGTAGCCTGTGAACTTTTAAGACGAATGTAGGCAGCGTATATCATAACGTATTCAATACTTGTGTCAAATTTTACGGGCCGGATTTAATTAATGAACTACAAGGGAATTAACTAATAGGAAATACGCAAGCAAAGGGGCGCTGAAGTCGGCTATTATACGGCTTCTAGAGCAAACTGCTACTTATCTAAACGTGGCCCGTGAACTTTTAAGACGAATTGAGATAGCGTATACCCCAACGTATTCAATACAAGTTTCAAATCTTACGGGCCGGATTTAATTAATGAACTAGACCGTAATTAACTAATAGGAAATGCACAGGCAAGGGGCGCTAAAGTCGGCTTTTATAGGACTTCTAGAGCAAACTGCTACTTATCCAAACGTGGCCCGTGAGTTTTTAAGACGAATTGAGATAGCGTATATCATAACGTATTCAATTCAAGTGTCAAATCTAACGGGCCAGATTTAATTAATGAACTAGACCGTAATTAACTAATAGGAAATGCACAAGCAATGGCGCTAAAGTCGGCTTTCATACGGCTTCTAGAGCAAACTGCTACTTATCTAAACGTGGCCCGTGAACTTGTAAGACGACTTCAGATAGCGTATATCATAACGTATACAATACAAGTGTCAAATCTTACGGGCCGGATTTAATTAATGATCTACAAGGGAATTAACTAATAGGAAATGCGCAAGCAAAGGGGCGCTAAAATCGGCTTTCATACGGCTTCTAGAGCAAACTGCTACTTATCTAAACGTGGCCCGTGAACTTTTAAGACGAATTGAGATAGCGTATACCCCAACGTATTCAATACAAGTGTCAAATCTTACGGGCCGGATTTAATTAATGATCTACAAGGGAATCAACCAATAGGAAACACGCAAGCAAAGGGGCGCTAAAATCGGCTTTCATGCGGCTTCTAGAGCAAACTTCTACTTATCTAAACGTGGCCTGTGAACTTGTAAGACGAATGTAGGCAGCGTATATCATAACGTATTCAATACAAGTGTCAAATTATACGGGCCGGATTTAATTAATGAACTACAAGGGAATTAACTAATAGGAAATACGCAAGCAAAGGGGCGCTGAAATCGGCTATTATACGGCTTCTAGAGCAAACTGCTACTTATCTAAACGTGGCCCGTGAACTTTTAAGACGAATTGAGATAGCGTATACCCCAACGTATTCAATACAATTGTCAAATCTTACGGGCCGGATTTAATTAATGAACTAGACCGTAATTAACTAATAGGAAATGCACAGGCAAGGGGCGCTAAAATCGGCTTTTAAAGGACATCTAGAACAAATTGCTACTTATCCAAACGCGGCCCGTGAATTTTTAAGATGAATCTAGATAGCGTATACCCTAAGGTATTCAATACAAGTGTTAAATCTTACGGGCCGGATTTAACTAATGAACAATAGTTGTAGGCGACATACATAGGCTAGCCGCCGATTCGTTATTAGACAAAACATAGCATCCCATTCAGACGCCCATTCGAAGAAAGCAAAAAAAATCCTCATTTCGTTGAAAATCTTGAAAAAAATATCAATAACTGCTGAATATTGTCTATTACTACCCAATATATGGTTATATAAACATAAGTAATAACAGAAAGTATTATGTCAACGATGAAACACAAATATCAGGCCCCATTGACGACCAAGGCTTCAGCCTGGTCTGAAATCGGAATCTGTCACTTATTTAAACGTGGCCCGTGAGTTTTTAAGCCAAATTTAGAAAGCGCATACCCTAAGGTATTCAATACAAGTGTTAAATCTTACGGGCCGACTTTAATTAATGAACTATTGCTGTAGGCGACGACCCAGCCGCCGATTCAAAATTAGAGAAAACATAGCATTCTATTCAGACTCCCATTCGAAGAAACCAAACGATTCCTGCTCATTTCCTTTATAAGCTAGAACGGATACCAAGAACTGCTGTTTATTGTCTATTACTATACTACCCAATGTATGTATATAGAAATATAGATAATACCGGAAAGTATTATATTAACGATTAAAGGGCCAGATTTAATTAATGATCTACAAGGGAATTAACCAATAGGAAACACGAAAGCAAAGGGGCGCTAAAATCGGCTTTCATACGGCTTCTAGAGCAAACTGCTACTTATCTAAACGTGGCCCGTGAACTTTTAAGACGAATTGAGATAGCGTATACCCCAACGTATTCAATACAAGTGTCAAATCTTACGGGCCGGATTTAATTAATGATCTACAAGGGAATTAACCAATAGGAAACACGCAAGCAAAGGGGCGCTAAAATAGGCTTTCATACGGCTTCTAGAGCAAACTTCTACTTATCTAAACGTGGCCCGTGAACTTTTAAGACGAATGTAGGCAGCGTATATCATAACGTATTCAATACAAGTGTCAAATTTTACGGGCCGGATTTAATTAATGAACTACAAGGGAATTAACTAATAGGAAATACGCAAGCAAAGGGGCGCTGAAATCGGCTATTATACGGCTTCTAGAGCAAACTGCTACTTATCTAAACGTGGCCCGTGAACTTTTAAGACGAATTGAGATAGCGTATACCCCAACGTATTCAATACAAGTGTCAAATTTTACGGGCCGGATTTAATCAACGAACTAGACCGTAATTAACTAATAGGAAATGCACAGGCAAGGGGCGCTAAAGTCGGCTTTTATAGGACTTCTAGAGCAAACTGCTACTTATCCAAACGTGGCCCGTGAATTTTTAAGACGAATTGAGATGGCGTACATCATAACGTATTCAATACAAGTGTCAAATCTTACGGGCCGGATTTAACTAATGAACTAGACCGTAATTAACTAATAGGAAATGGACAGGCAAGGGGCGCTAAAATCGGCTTTTATAGGACTTCTAGAACAAACTGCTACTTATCCAAACGTGGCCTGTGAATTTTTAAGATGAATCTAAATAGCGTATACCCTAAGGTATTCAATACAAGTGTTAAATCTTACGGGCCGGATTTAACTAATGAACAATAGTTGTAGGCGACGATCATAGGCTAGCCGCCGATTCGTTATTAGACAAAACATAGCATCCCATTCAGACGCCCATTCGAAGAAAGACAAAAAAAATCCTCATTTCGTTGAAAATCTTGAAAAAAATATCAATAACTGCTGAATATTGTCTATTACTACCCAATATATGGTTATATAAACATAAGTAATAACAGAAAGTATTATGTCAACGATTAAACACAAATATCAGGCCCCATTGACGACCAAGGCTTCAGCCTGGCCTGAAATCGGAATCTGTCACTTATTCAAACGTGGCCCGTGAATTTTTAAGGCAAATTTAGAAAGCGCATAACCTAAGGTATTCAATACAAGTGTTAAATCTTACGGGCCGGATTTAATTAATGAACTATTGCTGTAGGCGACGATCCAGCCGCCGATTCAAAATTAGAGAAAACATAGCATTCTATTCAGACTCCCATTCGAAGAAACCAAACAATTCCTCATTTCCTTTAAAAGCTAGAACGGATATCAAGAACTGCTGTTTATTGTCTATTACTACCCAATGTATGTATATAGAAATATAGATAATACCAGAAAGTATTTTATCAACGATTAAAGCACAAATGTAGGCCTAATCGGCGACCGACTTCAACCTGGTCTGACATCAGCTGTCGGCTTCTAGAGCAATCTGCCACTTATCTAAACGCGGCCCGTGAACTTTGAAGACGAATTTAGATAGCGTATACAATAACGTATTTAATACAAGTATGAAATCTTACGGGCCGGATTTAATTAATGAACTACAGTGGAATTTACTAACAATGCGAGGAAATGCGCAAGCAAAGGAGGGCCGGGGCTAAAATCGTCATAGCAGTAGCAGCCCGTACAGCTGGGCTTTTTTTATGGCAAGACAAGGTGTATTCACAAGAGCCAAGGTCTTAAGGTCAAGGTCTATAAATAATTTGTCTTCAAAAGCATCATTATAGACAAAAAATGCCTG
>NC_049979.1:2026995-2041038 GCF_000003815.2 Branchiostoma floridae
GACATTAACCTCGTCGACAGCTTATGCGCTTTCTAAATTTGGCTTAAAAACTCACGGGCCACGTTTAAATAAGTGACAGATTCCGATTTCAGACCAGGCTGAAGCCTTGGTCGTCAATGGGGCCTGATATTTGTGTTTAATCGTTGACATGATACTTTCTGTTATTACTTATGTTTATATAACCATATATTGGGTAGTAATAGACAATATTCAGCAGTTATTGATATTTTTTTCAAGATTTTCAACGAAATGAGGATTTTTTTTTGCTTTCTTCGAATGGGCGTCTGAACGGGATGCTATGTTTTGTCTAATAACGAATCGGCGGCTAGCCTATGATCGTCGCCTACAACTATTGTTCATTAGTTAAATCCGGTCCGTAAGATTTAACACTTGTATTGAATACCTTAGGGTATACGCTATCTAGATTCATCTTAAAAATTCACGGGCCACGTTTGGATAAGTAGCAGTTTGCTCTAGAAGTCCTTTAAAAGCCGATTTTAGCGCCCCTTGCCTGTGCATTTCCTATTAGTTAATTACGGTCTAGTTCATTAATTAAATCCGGCCCGTAAGATTTGACACTTGTATTGAATACGTTGGGGTATACGCTATCTCAATTCGTCTTCAAAGTTCACGGGCCACGTTTAGATAAGTAGCAGTTTGCTCTAGAAGCCGTATAATAGCCGATTTCAGCGCCCCTTTGCTTGCGTATTTCCTATTAGTTAATTCCCTTGTAGTTCATTAATTAAATCCGGCCCGTAAAATTTGACACTTGTATTGAATAAATTATGATATACGCTGTCTACATTCGTCTTAAAAGTTCACGGGCCACGTTTAGATAAGTAGCAGTTTGCTCTAGAAGCCGTATGAAAGCCGATTTTAGCGCCCCTTTGCTTGCGTGTTTCCTATTGGTTAATTCCCTTGTAGATCATTAATTAAATCCGGCCCGTAAGATTTGACACTTGTTTTGAATAAGTTAGATTATACGCTATCTTAATTCGCCTTACAAGTTCACGGGCCGCGTTTGGATAAGTAGCACTTTGCTCTAGAAGCCGTATGGCAGCCTATTTTAGCACCCATTCGCTTGCGTATTTCCTATCAGTTAATTCCCCTCTAGTCCATTAATTAAATCCGGCCGGTAAATTTGATACTTGTATTGAATACGTTATGGTATACGCTATCTAAATTCGTCTTAAAAGTTCACGGGCCACGTTTAGATAAGTAGCAGTTTGCTCTAGAAGTCGTATGGCAATCGATTTTAGCGCCCCTTTGCTTGCGCATTTCCTATTAATCAATTCCCTTTTAGATCATTAATTAAATCTGGCCCGTAAGATTTGACACTTGTATCGAATACGTTATGATATATGCTATCTCAATTCGTCTTAAAAGTTCAAGGGCCACGTTTGGATAAGTAGCAGTTTGCTCTAGAAGTCGTATGAAAGCCGACTTTAGCGCCCTTGCTTGTGCATTTCCTATTAGTTAATTACGGTCTAGTTCATTAATTAAATCCGGCCCGTTAGATTTGACACTTGAATTGAATACGTTATGATATACGCTATCTCAATTCGTCTTCAAAGTTGACGGGCCACGTTTAAATAAGTAGCAGTTTGCTCTAGAAGCCGTATGAAAGCCGATTTTAACGCCCCTTTGCTTGCGTATTTCCTATTGGTTAATTCCCTTGTAGATCATTAATTAAATCCGGCCCGTAAGATTTGACACTTGTTTTAAATACCTTAGAGTATACGCTATCTAAATTCATCTTAAAAATTCACGGGCCACGTTTGGATAAGTAGCAGTTTGCTCTAGAAGTCCTATAAAAGCCGACTTTAGCGCCCCTGGCCTGTGCATTTCCTATTAGTTAATTACGCTCTAGTTCATTAATTAAATCCGGCCCGTAAGATTTGACACTTGTATTGAATACGTTGGGGTATACGCTATCTCAATTC
This sequence comes from Branchiostoma floridae, assembly GCF_000003815.2. Taxonomy (NCBI): domain Eukaryota; kingdom Metazoa; phylum Chordata; class Leptocardii; order Amphioxiformes; family Branchiostomatidae; genus Branchiostoma; species Branchiostoma floridae. The sequence goes on from NC_049979.1 coordinate 2,028,939, forward strand.
GTCTTCAAAGTTCACGGGCCACGTTTAGATAAGTAGCAGTTTGCTCTAGAAGCCGTATAATAGCCGATTTCAGCGCCCCTTTGCTTGCGTATTTCCTATTAGTTAATTCCCTTGTAGTTCATTAATTAAATCCGGCCCGTAAAATTTGACACTTGTATTGAATACGTTATGATATACGCTGTCTACATTCGTCTTAAAAGTTCACGGGCCACGTTTAGATAAGTAGCAGTTTGCTCTAGAAGCCGTATGATAGCCGATTTTAGCGCCCCTTTGCTTACGTGTTTCCTATTGGTTAATTCCCTTGTAGATCATTAATTAAATCCGGCCCGTAAGATTTGACACTTGTATTGAATACCTTAGCGTATACGCTATCTAAATTCATCTTAAAAATTCACGGGCCACGTTTAGATAAGTAGCAGTTTGCTCTAGAAGTCGTATGAAAGCCGATTTTAGCGCCCCTTTGCTTGCGTGTTTCCTATTGGTTAATTCCCTTGTAAATCATTAATCAAATCCGGCCCGTTAAATTTGATACTTGTATTGAATACGTTATGGTATACGCTATCTAAATTCGTCTTAAAAGTTCACGGGCCACGTTTAGATAAGTAGCAGTTTGCTCTAGAAGTCGTATGGCAATCGATTTTAGCGCCCCTTTGCTTGCGCATTTCCTATTAATCAATTCCCTTGTAGATCATTAATTAAATCTGGCCCGTAAGATTTGACACTTGTATCGAATACGTTATGATATATGCTATCTCAATTCGTCTTAAAAGTTCAAGGGCCACGTTTAGATAAGTAGCAGTTTGCTCTAGAAGCCGTATGAAAGCCGATTTTAGCGCCACTTTGCTTTCGCATTTCCTATTAATTAATTCCCTTGTAGTTCATTGATTAAATCTGGCCCGTAAGATTTGACACTTGTATTGTATACGTTATGATGTACGCTATCTTAATTCGTCTTAAAAGCTCACGGGCCACGTTTAGATAAGTAGCAGTTTGCTCTAGAAGCCGTATGAAAGCCGATTTTAGCGCCCCTTTGCATGCGCATTTCCTATTAATTAATTCCCTTGTAGATCATTAATTAAACCCGGCCCGTAAGATTTGACACTTGTTTTGTATACGTTATGATATACGCTATCTGAATTCGTCTTAAAAGTTCACGGGCCACGTTTAGATAAGTAGCAGTTTGCTCTAGAAGCCGTATGAAAGCCGATTTTGGCGCCCCTTTGCTTGCATATTTCGTGTTAGTTAATTACGCTCTAGTTTATTAATTAAATCTGGCCCGTAATATTTGACACTTGTATTGACTACCTAAGGGTATACGCTATCTTAATTCGTCTTACAAGTTCACGGGCCACGTTTAGATAAGTAGCAGTTTGCTCTAGAAGAAGTGTGGCAGCTAACGTTAGACCAAGCTGAAGACAGTGGCTGCTGATTAGGCCTATTATTTGCGCTTAATCGTTGATTTTCTACTTTTTGTTATAATTTATGTTTATATTTGCCTATATTGGTTGGTAATAGACAATATCCAGCTGTGCTTGATATTTATTTAAGCTTTTAACGGAAATTAGGAATTTTTAGTTTCTTCGAATCGGGGTCTGAATCGGATGCTATGTTTTGTCTAATGACGAATCGGCGGCCCAATCGGCGGCTACGAATCGGCGGCCCAATCGGCGGCCAACTTCAGCCTGGTAATAATCATCTGGTGTATTTTGCCAGCCAGTAGGTACCCAGTATGAGTAATGAGGCTGTTTAACGTGGNAGACCAGGCTGAAGTTGGCCGCCGATTGGGCCGCCGATTCGTAGCCGCCGATTGGGCCGCCGATTCGTCATTAGACAAAACATAGCATCCGATTCAGACCCCCATTCGAAGAAACTAAAAATTCCTAATTTCCGTTAAAAGCTTAAATAAATATCAAGCACAGCTGGATATTGTCTATTACCAACCAATATAGGCAAATATAAACATAAATTATAACAAAAAGTAGGAAATCAACGATTAAGCGCAAATGATAGGCCCAATCAGCAGCCACTGTCTTCAGCTTGGTCTAACGTTAGCTGCCACACTTCTTCTAGAGCAAACTGCTACTTATCTAAACGTGGCCCGTGAACTTGTAAGACGAATTAAGATAGCGTATACCCTTAGGTATTCAATACAAGTGTCAAATATTACGGGCCAGATTTAATTAATAAACTAGAGCGTAATTAACTAACACGAAATATGCAAGCAAAGGGGTGCTAAAATCGGCTTTCATACGGATCTATAGCAAACTGCTACTTATCTAAACGTGGCCAGTGAGCGAATTTGGATAGCGTACACCCTAACGTATTCAAAACAAGTATCCAATCTTACGGGCCGGGTTTAATTAATGATCTACAAGGGATTTAACTAATAGGAAATGCGCAAGCAAAGGGGCGCTAAAATCGGCTTTCATACGGCTTCTAGAGCAAACTGCTACTTATCTAAACGTGGCCCGTGAGCTTTTAAGACGAATTAAGATAACGTACATCATAACGTATACAATACAAATGTCAAATCTTACGGGCCGGATTTAATCAATGAACTACAAGGGAATTAATTAATAGGAAATGCGAAAGCAAAGTGGCGCTAAAATCGGCTTTCATACGGCTTCTAGAGCAAACTGCTATTTATCTAAACGTGGCCCGTGAACTTTTAAGACGAATTTAGATAGCGTATACCATAACGTATTCAATAGAAGTATCAAATTTAACGGGCCGGATTTAATTAATGGACTAGAGGGGAATTAACTGATAGGAAATACGCAAGCGAATGGGTGCTAAAATATGCTGCCATACGGCTTCTAGAGCAAACTGCTACTTATCTTAACGTGGCCCGTGAACTTTTAAGACGAATTGAGATAGCGTATACCCTAACGTATTCAATACAAGTGTCAAATCTTACGGGCCGGATTTAATTAATGATCTACAAGGGAATTAACCAATAGGAAACACGCAAGCAAAGGGGCGCTAAAATCGGCTTTCATACGGCTTCTAGAGCAAACTGCTACTTATCTAAACGTGGCCCGTGAACTTTTAAGACGAATGTAGGCAGCGTATATCATAACGTATTCAATACAAGTGTCAAATCTTACGGGCCGGATTTAATTAATGAACTACAAGGGAATTAACTAATAGGAAATACGCAAGCAAAGGGGCGCTGAAATCGGCTATTATACGGCTTCTAGAGCAAACTGCTACTTATCTTAACGTGGCCCGTGAACTTTTAAGACGAATTTAGATAGCGTATACTCTAAGGTATTCAATACAAGTGTCAAATCTTACGGGCCGGATTTAATTAATGATCTACAAGGGAATTAACCAATAGGAAATAAGCAAGCAAAGGGGCGCTAGAATCGGCTTTCATACGGCTTCTAGAGCAAACTGCTACTTATCTAAACGTGGCCCGTGCACTTTTAATACGAATGTAGGCAGCGTATATCATAACGTATTCAATACAAGTGTCAAATTTTACGGGCCGGATTTAATTAATGAACTACAAGGGAATTAACTAATAGGAAATACGCAAGCAAAGGGGCGCTGAAATCGGCTATTATACGGCTTCTAGAGCAAACTGCTACTTATCTAAACGTGGCCCGTGAACTTTAAAGACGAATTGAGATAGCGTATACCCTAACGTATTCAATACAAGTGTCAAATCTTACGGGCCGGATTTAATTAATGAACTAGACCGTAATTAACTAATAGGAAATGCACAAGCAAGGGCGCTAAAGTCGGCTTTCATACGACTTCTAGAGCAAACTGCTACTTATCCAAACGTGGCCCGTGAACTTTTAAGATGAATCTAGATAGAGTATACCCTAAGGTATTCAATACGAGTGTCAAATCTTACACGGCACGAAAAACGGTATTTAAGGATGCTGAAACCATGCGTAATGTTGACGTATTTTCCTCCTTTACGGATCTATACACCACTTATACGAGTACGTAAATATTGCCTTTAAGTGGTCTTTCTGTAGGTCCGTGTTAGTCCTTATTTTCCGGTTTTCCCGTTGTCTTTCAGCAGCTTAAAGATGTCGTAAATGATTTTTAAAAACCCCTTAAAACTTGTTTAAAGTCCATGTTTATTTGATCTAAAGCCTCTTTACGTCTCATATACAATTGCATTAAGTGGATTATAACGTGTGTTTTAGTGCCTTTTCAGCAGCTTAAAGTTGCCATAAATACTTATTAAAACGCCCTTAAGACATGTTTAAACTTCACGTTTATTTGATCTAAAGCCTCTTTACGTCTCATATACGTGTGCATTAAGTGGATTATAACGTGTGTTTAGCTGCCTTTTCAGCAGCTTAAATTTGCCATAAATACCTATTATAACGCCCTTAAGACTTGTTTAAACTTCACGTTTATTTGATCTAAAGCCTCTTTACGTCTCATATACGTGTGCATTAAGTGGATTATAACGTGTGTTTAGCTGCCTTTTCAGCAGCTTAAATTTGCCATAAATACCTATTATAACGCCCTTAAGACTTGTTTAAACTTCACGTTTATTTGATCTAAAGCCTGTTTACGTCTCATATACGTGTTCATTAAGTGGATTATAACGTGTGTTTAGGTGCCTTTTCAGCAGTTTAAAGTTGCCATAACTATCTATTAAAACGCCCTTAAGATATGTTTAAACTTCACGTATATTTGATCTAAAGCCTATTTACGTCTCATATACGTGTGCATTAAGTGGATTATAACGTGTGTTTAGCTGCCTTTTCAGCAGCTTAAATTTGCCATAAATACCTATTATAACGCCCTTAAGACTTGTTTAAACTTCACGTTTATTTGATCTAAAGCCTGTTTACGTCTCATATACGTGTTCATTAAGTGGATTATAACGTGTGTTTAGGTGCCTTTTCAGCAGCTTAAATTTGCCATAAATACTTATTAAAACGCCCTTAAGACATGTTTAAACTTCACGTTTATTTGATCTTAAGCCTATTTACGTCTCATATACGTGTGAATTAAGAGGATTTAATGTGTCTATATTTTTCTTTTTAGCAGCTTAAAGTTGTCATAAATACATACCAAAACACCCTTAAGACATGTTTAAAGTTCCCTCTGTACGTCTCATATACGTGTGCATTAAGGTGTGGATAAGTGCCATTTTAGGAGAATAATCATTAGCACATTTCAAAGCAAGAAAATACAATGGATGAAACTTAAAGATTTTATTGAATTACGAGAAAATATTACATGGAAAAGTAAAAAAACCTACAGCCTACTAGGTATTTGTGGCCTTTCATTCTGATGTAGTCGGCAGTTGAAACAATCACAACGGTTGCGTAATTCCGTGCAGCAGTCCGCAGTCCCATTTCCAGTGTCGGGTGAAGCGTCTCGGCGTAAGTTAAAAAGAGCACACATGTACAGTTCCATCTGGTCACCACAGGAATAAGAATCCGGTAAGATCTAGAGTATCCTAGAGTAGTGGCCGATATGACTCGTGTTGTTGGATGGTCCTGGATTCTGTGAACGCGAAACATGTTCAGCTTGCAGTGTCGGCTACTATTAATCCGGATGGTGCAAGGGCCGTGATTTCCATTCTGTGTCGATTTCCAACAACAACAGCTTGTACAGAATGATAGCCACCTCGTATCTTTGAGTCAAATTCCGTCACCGGGGGTCCTAGGCGGTAAAAGCGGTGTCGCGGCCACAACTTGCGGGCTAGAGCAGGTCCAAACTTTCTTCAATACTTCTCTTCAAAAATGAACGCCTGGAAAATAACCGCTCCTTGTCGTACGTATGGCCCGTAAATTTGAACCCCCCACTCTTTTCAGCCATTGGATACATCCTATCACATGACACAGCTGTGCCACAGACGGACCAAGGAAGTTCAACCTCCTTGGACGGACGGAGGCGTGCGCCCCATGGCGAGTACAAATCAGAGTTCAATAGAATTTACATCTTGCCTGCCCAAACAAACACGAGCAACACGAGAAGACACCGCCTGTGTGCACAAACTGTTCTTTCTCGACGCATGCTTGTAGATAAAGAAATAAACATATTTCGTACATTTACCTGTAGTAAGAACTGCTTGCCGTTTTATAGAGAAAACAAAACTCACTGCACAAAACGGTATACCTACTACATCCTTATTCTTCAAGCAGAGGTTGAGTCGCGGAGATATTCATAGCAGTAGTCGGGATTTCTACCGTCTCTTAGCTCGAGTGTCAACATGCCACAAAGAAAACCTCACCCTGATTTAGACCCTGAAATTTCAGAACATATATGCGGTATAAAATAAAAAGGAAAGGGTCTCCTCCTGTTCGCATAAACTGCGCTCCAAACATGCCGTATGTTCAGCAGAAAAAGGCACAGTTTCATAAAACCTTTGAGACGGTATTAGCTAATAGATAAAACGGGGGTAGTACCCCCAAATTTGCTTAAGCTACGCGGATTCAAAGATTAAACATGTCGTATGTTCAACAGAAATACGCAACATTTCATATACGTCTTGGCAACATATAAGCTAAACGGGGGAGGTCTCCCCTAGTTCGCTTGAACTGCGCGGATTCAAAGATTAAATATGTCGTATGTTTTACAGAAATACGCAACATTTCATATACGTTTTGGCAGCATATAAGCTAAACGGGGGAGGTCTCCCCTAGTTCGCTTAAACTGCGCGGATTCAAAGATTAAACTTGTTGTATGTTTTACAGAAATACGCAACATTTCATATACGTCTTGGCAACATATAAGCTAAACGGGGGAGGTCTCCCCTAGTTCGCTTAAACTGCGCGGATTCAAAGATTAAATATGTCGTATGTTTTACAGAAATACGCAACATTTCATATACGTTTTGGCAACATATAAGCTAAACGGGGGAGGTCTCCCCTAGTTCGCTTAAACTGCGCGGATTCAAAGATTAAACTTGTTGTATGTTTTACAGAAATACGCAACATTTCATATACGTCTTGACAACATAAAAGCTAAACGGGGGAGGTCTCCCCTAGTTCGCTTAAACTGCGCGGATTCAAAGATTAAACATGTCGTATGTTCAACAGAAATACGCAACATTTCATATACGTTTTGGCAGCCATATAACCTAACGGGGGAGATCTCCCCTAGTTCGCTTAAACTGTGCGGATTCAAATATTAAACATGTCGTATGTTTTACAGAAATACGCAACATTTCATATACGTTTTGGCAACATATAAGCTAAACGGGAGAGGTCTCCCCTAGTTCGCTTAAACTGCGCGGGTTCAAAGATTAAACTTGCATGTTTTACAGAAATACCCAACATTTCATATACGTTTTGGCAACATATAAGCTAAACGGGGGAGGTCTCCCCTAGTTCGCTTAAACTTCGCGGATTCAAAAATTAAACATGTCGTATGTTCAAATGAAATACGCAACATTTCATATACGGCTTAGCAAATATATTAACGGGGGAGGTCTTCCCTTCTTTGCGTAAATGACGGTTCGAAATAAATTATATATATGGCCCATATATATAATTTATGGCATCCTTCGGTCAATATTGACCATGGTATACGCAACATCTCATATAACGTAAAATAGCGCATATAAGCTAACCGTGAGAGGTTCTCCCCTGTTCGAATTAAACCTTGCGCACAGAAAGTTTGAATACGTCAAATGCTTTCGGAATAGGTAAAAAAACACAGAAGATTATTGTATTTGACTTTGTATTGTATTGTATTTGTATTTGCTGAGGTATAAACATTACATTTTGTACCAGAAAGCGCAATAATTTTCAGTTTTGACTGTTATAAAACAGATGACGCAATGTTTTATCTAACACCAGACAAAGGCTTATTACATTTGACTTAGCCGGTTAACATGTATTTTGTAACAGATCTAGAGAAACGGTATTTGTCCGTTTTGACAGAAAATATTTTTGAGACATTTAAGTTCACGTAAAGATACACAACGGATTAAGTTAGATTTACAAACGCTGAAATCTTCCGTAAATGCCAAATGTATGTTTCCGATGCCTTTAATAGATCTTAAAATCTGCTGAAATATTTCTCCGCCTTTAAGGGCTTTATACGTATCTCTGAAACTTTGCTTAAAAAGTTGTTTTCGTGCTGTGTTACGGGCCGGATTTAATTAATGAACTAGACCGTAATTAACTAATAGGAAATGCACAGGCAAGGGGCGCTAAAATCGGCTTTTATAGGACTTCTAGAGCAAACTGCTACTTATCCAAACGTGGCCCGTGAATTTTTAAGATGAATCTAGATAGCGTATACCCTAAGGTATTCAATACAAGTGTTAAATCTTACGGGCCGGATTTAACTAATGAACAATAGTTGTAGGTGACGATCATAGGCTAGCCGCCGATTCGTTATTAGACAAAACATAGCATCCCATTCAGACGACCATTCGAAGAAAGCAAAAAAAAATCCTGATTTCGTTGAAAATCTCGAACAAAATATCAATAACTGCTGAATATTGTCTATTACTACCCAATATATGGTTATATAAACATAAGTAATAACAGAAAGTATTATGTCAACGATTAAACACAAATATGAATGATCTTTATTGCGCAACAATTGTACGGGTACAATGTATGGCAAGTTCGGGTGTAATACATGTACAGAACATCAAAACTAATATCTACGTGGTTGCTTATACATAACAATGGTAAGAGGGTTCTATGTAACAAATGACTAGTCGCTATGCTACTTTAGCTGAGCGGATTAATTCATAGGAAACAGGTATTACTAGAACATAGTGGTACACAATACAGAGTTAACATCAAGTGTTTGTGTCAGTACGATTCCTTTTTGGTAAGAGGGTTCTATGTAACAAATGACTAGTCGCTATGCTACTTTAGCTGAGCGGATTAATTCATGGGAAACAGGTGTATACTAGAACATAGTGGTACACGATACAGAGTTAACATCAAGTGTTTGTGTCAATACGATTCCTTTTTTGAAGAGCAGTAGATATGTATTGGCCTATGTACAAGGAAATTGCATCAGGACATGACATGAGTAAATTGAAAGTTTCTGAACTTGTCTTAGGTAATGTTATGTTTGTAGTCTTGTTGATAATGTCCATAAGCTTCTGCCTTTCCTCAGTATATGTGGGACATAATAATAGAAAGTGTAGTTCGTCTTCGATACCATGATTGCAAGTAGGACAGCGTCTCTGAGTGGCTGGTATATTATTATATCGACCTTTTTCTATCTCCAAACAATGTGCACTAATTCGCAATTTTGTTATGTTAGCAACAAATGATTTATTTTGAATTGATGAAGGGTACTTTTCGAGAGTGAAGTTGGTCTTGAATTTAGAATAGGTTTGCAATTTGCTATAATTTCTTATCTCTTGCCTCCAGCCAGAAACAAACGTGTCTTTCAGACGTTCCTTGAACACGTTTCCAAATATCAGGCCCCATTGACGACCAAGGCTTCAGCCTGGTCTGAAATCGGAATCTGTCACTTATTTAAACGTGGCCCGTGAGTTTTTAAGGCAAATTTAGAAAGCGCATACCCTAAGGTATTCAATACAAGTGTTAAATCTTACGGGCCGGATTTAATTAATGAACTATTGCTGTAGGCGACGATCCAGCCGCCGATTCAAAATTAGAGAAAACATAGCATTCTATTCAGACTCCCATTCGAAGAAACCAAACAATTCCTGCTCATTCGTCCTTTAAAAGCTAGAACGGATATTAAGAACTGCTGTTTATTGTCTATTACTATACTACCCAATGTATGTATATAGAAATATAGATAATACCAGAAAGTATCATATTAACGATTAAAGGGCCAGATTTAATTAATGATCTATAAGGGAATCAACCAATAGGAAACACGCAAGCAAAGGGGCGCGAAAATCGGCTTTCATACGGCTTCTAGAGCAAACTGCTACTTATCTAAACGTGGCCCGTGAACTTTTAAGACGAATTGAGATAGCGTATATCATAACGTATTCAAAACAAGTGTCAAATCTTACGGGCCGGATTTAATTAATGAACTAGACCGTAATTAACTAATAGGAAATGCACAAGCAAGGGCGCTAAAGTCGGCTTTCATACGGCTTCTAGAGCAAAGAAAGTAAAACTGTCTAATTTCCTTTAAAAGCATAAATGGAAATAAAGAACTACTGGACATTGTCTATTGCCACGCAATATATGTATATATATAAACATTAATAATAACAGAAAGTATTTTATCAACGATTAAAGCACAAATGTAGGCCTAATCGGCGACCGACTTCAACCTGGTCTGACATCAGCTGTCGGCTTCTAGAGCAATCTGTTACTTATCTAAACGCGGCCCGTGAACTTTGAAGACGAATTTAGATAGCGTATACAATAACGTATTTAATACAAGTATGAAATCTTACGGGCCGGATTTAATTAATGAACTACAGTGGAATTTACTAACAATGCGAGGAAATGCGCAAGCAAAGGAGGGCCGAGGGCTAAAATCGTCATAGCAGTAGCAGCCCGTACGGCTGGGCTTTTTTTATGGCAAGACAAGGTGTATTCACAAGAGCCAAGGTCGTAAGGTCAAGGTCTATAAATAATTTGTCTTCAAAAGCATCATTATAGTCCAAAAAATGCCTGTTTACGGACGGCCATAGAAATCTAACAGTCTTGTGAGAATGTAATTTTGATATTTTTATCTGATATAAAATACATCGCAGTAAGAGTGAATAGTATAGTGGCATATAATTCAAGTCCGTCCTGCTATATGTTTTTCGAGCGACTTTGAAACACACAGGACACGCATTGCCCATTCTGCCCACAACTCTGGGGAGTTTTGTCTCAGCAAGATCCAATTTCCTCTGACTGTCACAACACAACGTCAGACGTACTGAGTTGGAGATGTCTTTCAAGTTTCTAATTCAGTTGCATGAATCCATGGTAAAGACCCCACACCTAATACCTAACTCATAACTGTAATGATATTGCTATATATGTTCGCCAACTAGGCATTCAGCTAATGAATTCTTTCTAATAAATAAGTCTATCTGTCTGTCACATCTGGCGACCACCCAACCCTCTCCAATGTCGCAGCAGGGGACAGTTGTCAAAGGGGAGGTTAGAAACACTGGGCGTGTAATTGGCTATTTACACGCCAATAACCAATAGCCATGGTGAGTTATCACAAACCTGCCGGAACGACTTCCAGTCATGAAGGCCTTTCGGCCGGTCAAGGGATTCTTAGGATGCTAAGTTTTGTCTAATCACGAATCGGCGGCTAAATCGTCGCCTACAACTATAGTTCATTAATTAAGTCCGACCCAAAAGATTAGATACTTTTATCAAATACGTTAGGATATGCGCTTTGTAAATTCGTCTTGGGTAGTAATAGACAATAAACAGCAGTTCTTGATATCCGTTCTAGCTTTTAAAGGAAATGAGCAGGAATTGTTTGGTTTCTTCGAATGGGCGTCTGAATAGAATGCTATGTTTTCTCTAATTTTGAATCGGCGGCTGGATCGTCGCCTACAGCAATAGTTCATTAATTAAATCCGGCCCGTAAGATTTAAAACTTGTATTGAATACCTTAGGGTATGCGCTTTCTAAATTTGCCTTAAAAATTCACGGGCCACGTTTAAATAAGTGACAGATTCCGATTTCAGACCAGGCTGAAGCCTTGGTCGTCAATGGGGCCTGATATTTGTGTTTAATCGTTGACATAATACTTTCTGTTATTACTTATGTTTATATAACCATATATTGGGTAGTAATAGACAATATTCAGCAGTTATTGATATTTTTTCAAGATTTTCAACGAAATGAGGATTTTTTTGGCTTTCTTCGAATGGGCGTCTGAATGGGATGCTATGTTTTGTCTAATTACGAATCGGCGGCTAGCCTATGATCGTCGCCTACAACTATTGTTCATTAGTTAAATCCGGCCCGTAAGATTTGACACTTGTTTTGAATACCTTAGGGTATACGCTATCTAGATTCATCTTAAAAATTCACAGGCCACGTTTGGATAAGTAGCAGTTTGTTGTAGAAGTCCTATAAAAGCCGATTTTAGCGCCCCTTTGCTTGCGTATTTCCTATTGGATAATTCCCTTGTAGATCATAAATTAAATCCCGCCCGTAAGATTTGACACTTGTTTTGAATAAGTTAGGGTATA
>NC_049979.1:2041273-2044341 GCF_000003815.2 Branchiostoma floridae
AGTAGCAGTTTGCTCTAGAAGCCGCATGAAAGCCGATTTTAGCGCCCCTTTGCTTGCGTATTTCCTATTGGTTAATTCCCTTGTAGATCATTAGTTAAATCCGGCCCGTAAGATTTGACACTTGTATTGAGTACCTTAGAGTATACGCTATCTAAATTCATCTTAAAAATTCACGGGCCACGTTTAGATAAGTAGCAGTTTGCTCTAGAAGTCGTATGAAAGCCGACTTTAGCGCCCTTGCTTGTGCATTTCCTATTAGTTAATTACGGTCTAGTTCATCAATTAAATCCGGCCCGTTAGATTTGACACATGAATTGAATACGTTATGATATACGCTATCTCAATTCGTCTTAAAAGTTCACGGGCCACGTTTAGATAAGTAGCAGTTTGCTCTAGAAACCGTATGAAAGCCGACTTTAGCGCCCCTTTGCTTGCGCATTTCCTATTGGTTAATTCCCTTGTAGATCATTAATTAAATCCGGCCCGTAAGATTTGACACTTGTTTTGAATACCTTAGAGTATACGCTATCTAAATTCATCTTAAAAATTCACGGGCCACGTTTAGATAGGTAGCAGTTTGCTCTAGAAGTCCTATAAAAGTCGACTTTAGCGCCCTTGCTTGTGCATTTCCTATTAGTTAATTACGGCCTAGTTCATAAATTAAATCCGGCCCGCAAGATTTGACACTAGAATTGAATACGTTATGATATACGCTATCTCAATTCGTCTTAAAAGTTCACGGGCCACGTTTAGATAAGTAGCAGTTTGCTCTAGAAGTCGTATGAAAGACGACTTTAGCGCCCTTGCTTGTGCATTTCCTATTAGTTAATTACGGTCTAGTTCATTAATTAAATCCGGCCTGTAAGATTTGACACTTGTTTTGAATACGTTATGATATACGCTATCTCAATTCGTCTTAAAAGTTCACGGGCCACGTTTAGATAAGTAGCAGTTTGCTCTAGAAGCCGTATGAAAGCCGATTTTAGCGCCCCTTTGCTTGCGTGTTTCCTATTGGTTAATTCCCTTATAGATCATTAATTAAATCTGGCCCTTTAATCGTTAATATAATACTTTCTGGTATTATCTATATTTCTATCTACATACATTGGGTAGTATAGTAATAGACAATAAACAGCAGTTCTTGATATCCGTTCTAGCTTTTAAAGGAAATGAGCAGGAATTGTTTGGTTTCTTCGAATGGGAGTCTGAATAGAATGCTATGTTTTCTCTAATTTTGAATCGGCGGCTGGATCGTCGCCTACAGCAATAGTTCATTAATTAAATCCGGCCCGTAAGATTTAACACTTGTATTGAATACCTTAGGGTATGCGCTTTCTAAATTTGCCTTAAAAATTCACGGGCCACGTTTAAATAAGTGACAGATTCCGATTTCAGACCAGGCTGAAGCCTTGGTCGTCAATGGGGCCTGATATTTGTGTTTAATCGTTGACATAATACTTTCTGTTATTACTTATGTTTATATAACCATATATTGGGTAGTAATAGACAATATTCAGCAGTTATTGATATATTTTTCGAGATTTTCAACGAAATCAGGATTTTTTTTGCTTTCTTCGAATGGGCGTCTGAATGGGATGCTATGTTTTGTCTAATAACGAATCGGCGGCTAGCCTATGATCGTCACCTACAACTATTGTTCATTAGTTAAATCCGGCCCGTAAGATTTAACACTTGTATTGAATACCTTAGGGTATACGCTATCTAGATTCATCTTAAAAATTCACGGGCCACGTTTGGATAAGTAGCAGTTTGCTCTAGAAGTCCTATAAAGGCCGATTTTAGCGCCCCTTGCCTGTGCATTTCCTATTAGTTAATTACGGTCTAGTTCATTAATTAAATCCGGCCCGTAAGATTTGACACTTGTATTAAATACGTTGGGGTATACGCTATCTCAATTCGTCTTAAAAGTTCACGGGCCACGTTTAGATAAGTAGCAGTTTGCTCTAGAAGCCGTATGAAAGCCGATTTTAGCGCCCCTTTGCTTGCGTGTTTACTATTGGTTAATTCCCTTGTAGATCATTAATTAAATCCGGCCCGTAAGATTTGACACTTGTATTGAATACCTTAGAGTATACGCTATCTAAATTCATCTTTAAAATTCACGGGCCACGTTTAGATAAGTAGCAGTTTGCTCTAGAAGTCGTATGAAAGCCGACTTTAGCGCCCTTGCTTGTGCATTTCCTATTAGTTAATTACGGTCTAGTTCATTATTTAAATCCGGCCCGTAAGATTTGACACTTGTATTGAATATGTTGGGGTATACGCTATCTTAATTCGTCTTAAAAGTTCACGGGCCACGTTAAGATAAGTAGCAGTTTGCTCTAGAAGCCGTATAATAGCCGATTTCAGCGCCCCTTTGCTTGCGTATTTCCTATTAGTTAATTCCCTTGTAGTTCATTAATTAAATCCGGCCCGTAAAATTTGACACTTGTATTGAATACGTTATGATATACGCTGCCTACATTCGTATTAAAAGTGCACGGGCCACGTTTAGATAAGTAGCAGTTTGCTCTAGAAGTCGTAAGAAAGCCGACTTTAGCGCCCTTGCTTGTCGTTTCCTATTAGTTAATTACTGTCTAGTTCATTAATTAAATCCGGCCCGTAAGATTTGACACTTGAATTGAATACGTTATGATATACGCTATCTCAATTCGTCTTAAAAGTTCACGGGCCACGTTTAGATAAGTAGCAGTTTGCTCTAGAATCCGTTGACTGCCGACTTTAGCGCCCCTTTGCTTGCGCATTTCCTATTGGTTAATTCCCTTGTAGATCATTAATTAAATCCGGCCCGTAAGATTTGACACTTGTTTTGAATACCTTAGAGTATACGCTATCTAAATTCATCTTAAAAATTCACGGGCCACGTTTAGATAAGTAGCAGTTTGCTCTAGAAGTCGTATGAAAGCCGACTTTAGCGCCCTTGCTTGTGCATTTCCTATTAGTTAATTACGGTCTAGTTCATAAATTAAATCCGGCCCGTAAGATTTGACACTAGAATTGAATACGTTATGATATACGCTATCTCAATTCGTCTTAAAAGTTCACGG
>NC_049979.1:2044451-2082826 GCF_000003815.2 Branchiostoma floridae
AAATCCGGCCCGTAAAATTTGACACTTGTATTGAATACGTTATGATATACGCTGCCTACATTCGTCTTCAAAGTTCACGGGCCACGTTTAGATAAGTAGCAGTTTGCTCTAGAAGCCGTATGAAAGCCGATTTTAGCGCCCCTTTGCTTGCGCATTTCCTATTGGTTAATTCCCTTGTAGATCATTAATTAAATCTGGCCATTCAATCGTTAATATAATACTTTCTGGTATTATCTATATTTCTATATACATACATTTGGTAGTATAGTAATAGACAATAAACAGCAGTTCTTGATATCCGTTCTAGCTTTTAAAGGAAATGAGCAGGAATTGTTTGGTTTCTTCGAATGGGAGTTTGAATAGAATGCTATGTTTTCTCTAATTTTGAATCGGCGGCTGGATCGTCGCCTACAGCAATAGTTCATTAATTAAATCCGGCCCGTAAGATTTAACACTTGTATTGAATACCTTAGGGTATGCGCTTTCTAAATTTGCCTTAAAAACTCACGGGCCACGTTAAGATAAGTGACAGATTCCGATTTCAGACCAGGCTGAAGCCTTGGTCGTCAATGGGGCCTGATATTTGTGTTAAATCGTTGACATAATACTTTCTGTTATTACCTATGTTTATATAACCATATATTGGGTAGTAATAGACAATATTCAGCAGTTATTGATATTTTTTGCAAGATTTTCAAGGAAATGAGGATTTTTTGTGCTTTCTTCGAATGGGCGTCTGAATGGGATGCTATGTTTTGTCTAATAACGAATCGGCGGCTAGCCTATGATCGTCGCCTACAACTATTGTTCATTAGTTAAATCCGGCCCGTAAGATTTAACACTTGTATTGAATACCTTAGGGTATACGCTATCTAGATTCATCTTAAAAATTCACGGGCCACGTTTGGATAAGTAGCAGTTTGTTCTAGAAGTCCTATAAAAGCCGATTTTAGCGCCCCTTGCCTGTGCATTTGCTATTAGTTAATTACGGTCTAGTTCATTAATTAAATCCGGCCCGTAAGATTTGACACTTGTATTGAATACGTTGGGGTATATGCTATCTCAATTCGTCTTACAAGTTCACGGGCAACGTTTGGATAAGTAGCACTTTGCTCTAGAAGCCGTATGGCAGCCTATTTTAGCACCCATTCGCTTGCGTACTTCCTATCAGTTAATTCCCCTCTAGTCCATTAATTAAATCCGGCCCGTTAAATTTGATACTTGTATTGAATACGCTATGATGTACGCTATCTTAATTCGTCTTCAAAGTTCACGGGCCACGTTTAGATAAGTAGCAGTTTGCTCTAGAAGCCGTATGAAAGCCGATTTTAGCGCCCCTTTGCTTGCGTGTTTCCTATTGGTTAATTCCCTTGTAGATCATTAATTAAATCCGGCCCGTAAGATTTGACACTTGTATTGAATACGTTATGGTATACGCTATCTGAATTCGTCTTAAAAGTTCACGGGCCACGTTTAGATAAGTAGCAGTTTGCTCTAGAAGCCGTATAATAGCCGATTTCAGCGCCCCTTTGCTTGCGTATTTCCTATTAGTTAATTCCCTTGTAGTTCATTAATTAAATCCGGCCCGTAAAATTTGACACTTGTATTGAATACGTTATGATATACGCTGCCTACATTCGTCTTCAAAGTTCACGGGCCACGTTTAGCTAAGTAGCAGTTTGCTCTAGAAGCCGTATGAAAGCCGATTTTAGCGCCCATTTTCTTGCGTGTTTCCTATTGGTTAATTCCTTGTAGATCATTAATTAAATCCGGCCCGTAAGATTTGACACTTGTATTGAATACCCTAGAGTATACGCTATCTAAATTTATCTTAAAAATTCACGGGCCACGTTTAGATAAGTAGCAGTTTGCTCTAGAAGTCGTATGAAAGCCGACTTTAGCGCCCTTGCTTGTGCATTTCCTATTAGTTAATTACGGTCTAGTTCATTAATGAAATCCGGCCCGTTAGATTTGACACTTGAATTGAATACGTTATGATATACGCTATCTCAATTCGTCTTAAAAGTTCACGAGCCACGTTTAGATAAGTAGCAGTTTGCTCTAGAAGCCGTATGAAAGCCGATTTTAGCGCCCCTTTGCTTGCGTATTTCCTATTGGTTAATTCCCTTGTAGATCATTAATTAAATCCGGCCCGTAAGATTTGACACTTGTTTTGAATACCTTAGAATTTACGCTATCTAAATTCATCTTAAAAATTCACGGGCCACGTTTAGATAAGTAGCAGTTTGCTCTAGAAGCCGTATGAAAGCCGATTTTAGCGCCCCTTTGCTTGCGTGTTTCCTATTGGCTAATTCCCTTGTAGATCATTGATTAAATCCGGCCCGTACGATTTGACACTTGTATTGAATACCGTAGAGTATACGCTTTCTAAATTCATCTTAAAAATTCACGGGCCACGTTTAGATAAGTAGCAGTTTGCTCTAGAAGTCGTATGAAAGCCGACTTTAGCGCCCTGGCTTGTGCATTTCCTATTAGTTAATCACGGTCTAGTTCATTAATTAAATCCGGCCCGTTAGATTTGATACTTGTATTGAATACGTTGTGATATACGCTATCTCAATTCGTCTTAAAATTTCTCGGGCCACGTTTAGATAAGTAGCAGTTTGCTCTAGAAGCCGTATGAAAGCCGATTTTAGCGCCCCTTTGCTTGCGCATTTCCTATTGGTTAATTCCCTTGTAGATCATTAATTAAATCTGGCCCTTCAATCGTTAATATAATACTTTCTGGTATTATCTATATTTCTATATACATACATTGGGTAGTATAGTAATAGACAATAAACAGCAGTTCTTGATATCCGTTCTAGCTTTTAAAGGAAATGAGCAGGAATGGTTTGGTTTCTTCGAATGGGAGTCTGAATAGAATGCTATGTTTTCTCTAATTTTGAATCGGCGGCTGGATCGTCGCCTACAGCAATAGTTCATTAATTAAATCCGGCCCGTAAGATTTAACACTTGTATTGAATACCTTAGGGTATGCGCTTTCTAAATTTGCCTTAAAAACTCACGGGCCACGTTTAGATAAGTGACAGATTCCGATTTCAGACCAGGCTGAAGCCTTGGTCGTCAATGGGGCCTGATATTTGTGTTTAATCGTTGACATAATACTTTCTGTTATTACATATGTTTATATAACCATATATTGGGTAGTAATAGACAATATTCAGCAGTTATTGATATTTTTTGCAAGATTTTCAACGAAATGAGGATTTTTTTGCTTTCTTCGAATGGGCGTCTGAATGGGATGCTATGTTTTGTCTAATAACGAATCGGCGGCTAGCCTATGATCGTCGCCTACAACTATTGTTCATTAGTTAAATCCGGCCCGTAAGATTTGACACTTGTTTTGAATACCTTAGAGTATACGCTATCTAAATTCATCTTAAAAATTCACGGGCCACGTTTAGATATAAGTAGCAGTTTGCTCTAGAAGCCGTATGAAAGCCGATTTTAGCGCCCCTTTGCTTGCGTATTTCCTATTGGTTAATTCCCTTGTAGATCATAAATTAAATCCGGCCCGTAAGATTTGACACTTGTTTTGAATAAGTTAGGGTATACGCTATCTTAATTCATATTACAAGTTCACGGGCAACGTTTGGATAAGTAGCACTTTGCTCTAGAAGCCGTATGGCAGCCTATTTTAGCACCCATTCGCTTGCGTACTTCCTATCAGTTAATTCCCCTCTAGTCCATTAATTAAATCCGGCCCGTTAAATTTGATACTTGTATTGAATACGCTATGATGTACGCTATCTTAATTCGTCTTCAAAGTTCACGGGCCACGTTTAGATAAGTAGCAGTTTGCTCTAGAAGCCGTATGAAAGCCGACTTTAGCGCCCCTTTGCTTGCGTATTTCCTATTGGTTAATTCCCTTGTAGATCATTAGTTAAATCCGGCCCGTAAGATTTGACACTTGTATTGAATACCTTAGAGTATACGCTATCTAAATTCATCTTAAAAATTCACGGGCCACGTTTAGATAAGTAGCAGTTTGCTCTAGAATCCGTATGAAAGCCGATTTTAGCGCCCCTTTGCTTGCGTATTTCCTATTGGTTAATTCCCTTGTAGATCATTAATTAAATCCGGCCCGTAAGATTTGACACTTGTTTTGAATACCTTAGAGTATACGCTATCTAAATTCATCTTAAAAATTCACGGGCCACGTTTAGATAAGTAGCAGTTTGCTCTAGAAGTCGTATGAAAGCCGACTTTAGCGCCCTTGCTTGTGCATTTCCTATTAGTTAATTACGGTCTAGTTCATAAATTAAATCCGGCCCGTAAGATTTGACACTAGAATTGAATACGTTATGATATACGCTATCTCAATTCGTCTTAAAAGTTCACGGGCCACGTTTAGATAAGTAGTAGTTGCTCTAGAAGCCGTATAATAGCCGATTTCAGCGCCCCTTTGCTTGCGTATTTCCTATTAGTTAATTCCCTTGTAGTTCATTAATTAAATCCGGCCCGTAAAATTTGACACTTGTATTGAATACGTTATGATATACGCTGCCTACATTCGTCTTCAAAGTTCACGGGCCACGTTTAGATAAGTAGCAGTTTGCTCTAGAAGCCGTATGAAAGCCGATTTTAGCGCCCCTTTGCTTGCGCATTTCCTATTGGTTAATTCCCTTGTAGATCATTAATTAAATCTGGCCATTCAATCGTTAATATAATACTTTCTGGTATTATCTATATTTCTATATACATACATTGGGTAGTATAGTAATAGACAATAAACAGCAGTTCTTGATATCCGTTCTAGCTTTTAAAGGAAATGAGCAGGAATTGTTTGGTTTCTTCGAATGGGAGTTTGAATAGAATGCTATGTTTTCTCTAATTTTGAATCGGCGGCTGGATCGTCGCCTACAGCAATAGTTCATTAATTAAATCCGGCCCGTAAGATTTAACACTTGTATTGAATACCTTAGGGTATGCGCTTTCTAAATTTGCCTTAAAAACTCACGGGCCACGTTAAGATAAGTGACAGATTCCGATTTCAGACCAGGCTGAAGCCTTGGTCGTCAATGGGGCCTGATATTTGTGTTAAATCGTTGACATAATACTTTCTGTTATTACCTATGTTTATATAACCATATATTGGGTAGTAATAGACAATATTCAGCAGTTATTGATATTTTTTGCAAGATTTTCAAGGAAATGAGGATTTTTTGTGCTTTCTTCGAATGGGCGTCTGAATGGGATGCTATGTTTTGTCTAATAACGAATCGGCGGCTAGCCTATGATCGTCGCCTACAACTATTGTTCATTAGTTAAATCCGGCCCGTAAAATTTAACACTTGTATTGAATACCTTAGGGTATACGCTATCTAGATTCATCTTAAAAATTCACGGGCCACGTTTGGATAAGTAGCAGTTTGTTCTAGAAGTCCTATAAAAGCCGATTTTAGCGCCCCTTGCCTGTGCATTTGCTATTAGTTAATTACGGTCTAGTTCATTAATTAAATCCGGCCCGTAAGATTTGACACTTGTATTGAATACGTTGGGGTATATGCTATCTCAATTCGTCTTACAAGTTCACGGGCAACGTTTGGATAAGTAGCACTTTGCTCTAGAAGCCGTATGGCAGCCTATTTTAGCACCCATTCGCTTGCGTACTTCCTATCAGTTAATTCCCCTCTAGTCCATTAATTAAATCCGGCCCGTTAAATTTGATACTTGTATTGAATACGCTATGATGTACGCTATCTTAATTCGTCTTCAAAGTTCACGGGCCACGTTTAGATAAGTAGCAGTTTGCTCTAGAAGCCGTATGAAAGCCGATTTTAGCGCCCCTTTGCTTGCGTGTTTCCTATTGGTTAATTCCCTTGTAGATCATTAATTAAATCCGGCCCGTAAGATTTGACACTTGTATTGAATACGTTATGGTATACGCTATCTGAATTCGTCTTAAAAGTTCACGGGCCACGTTTAGATAAGTAGCAGTTTGCTCTAGAAGCCGTATAATAGCCGATTTCAGCGCCCCTTTGCTTGCGTATTTCCTATTAGTTAATTCCCTTGTAGTTCATTAATTAAATCCGGCCCGTAAAATTTGACACTTGTATTGAATACGTTATGATATACGCTGCCTACATTCGTCTTAAAAGTTCACGGGCCACGTTTAGCTAAGTAGCAGTTTGCTCTAGAAGCCGTATGAAAGCCGATTTTAGCGCCCATTTTCTTGCGTGTTTCCTATTGGTTAATTCCTTGTAGATCATTAATTAAATCCGGCCCGTAAGATTTGACACTTGTATTGAATACCCTAGAGTATACGCTATCTAAATTTATCTTAAAAATTCACGGGCCACGTTTAGATAAGTAGCAGTTTGCTCTAGAAGTCGTATGAAAGCCGACTTTAGCGCCCTTGCTTGTGCATTTCCTATTAGTTAATTACGGTCTAGTTCATTAATGAAATCCGGCCCGTTAGATTTGACACTTGAATTGAATACGTTATGATATACGCTATCTCAATTCGTCTTAAAATTTCTCGGGCCACGTTTAGATAAGTAGCAGTTTGCTCTAGAAGCCGTATGAAAGCCGATTTTAGCGCCCCTTTGCTTGCATATTTCCTGTTGGTTAATTTCCTTGTAGATCATTAATTAAATCCGGCCCGTAAGATTTGACACTTGTTTTGAATAAGTTAGGGTATTCGCTATCTTAATTCGTCTTACAAGTTCACGGGCAACGTTTGGATAAGTAGCACTTTGCTCTAGAAGCCGTATGGCAGCCTATTTTAGCACCCATTCGCTTGCGTACTTCCTATCAGTTAATTCCCCTCTAGTCCATTAATTAAATCCGGCCCGTTAAATTTGATACTTGTATTGAATACGTTATGATGTACGCTATCTTAATTCGTCTTCAAAGTTCACGGGCCACGTTTAGATAAGTAGCAGTTTGCTCTAGAAGCAGTATGAAAGCCGATTTTAGCGCCCCTTTGCTTGCGTGTTTCCTATTGGTTAATTCCCTTGTAGATCATTAATTAAATCCGGCCCGTAAGATTTGACACTTGTATTGAATACGTTATGGTATACGCTATCTGAATTCGTCTTAAAAGGTCACTGGCCACGTTTAGATAAGTAGCAGTTTGCTATAGATCCGTATGAAAGCCGATTTTAGCGCCCCTTTGCTTGCATATTTCGTGTTAGTTAATTACGCTCTAGTTTATTAATTAAATCTGGCTCGTAATATTTGATACTTGTATTGAATACCTAAGGGTATACGCTATCTTAATTCGTCTTACGAGTTCACGGGCCACGTTTAGATAAGTAGCAGTTTGCTCTAGAAGAAGTGTGGCAGCTAACGTTAGACCAAGCTGAAGACAGTGGCTGCTGATTGGGCCTATTATTTGCGCTTAATCGTTGCTTTCCTACTTTTTGTTATAATTTATGTTTATATTTGCCTATATTGGTTGGTAATAGACAATATCCAGCTGTGCTTGATATTTATTTAAGCTTTTAACGGAAATTAGGAATTTTTAGTTTCTTCGAATGGGGGTCTGAATCGGATGCTATGTTTTGTCTAATGACGAATCGGCGGCCCAATCGGCGGCTACGAATCGGCGGCCCAATCGGCGGCCAACTTCAGCCTGGTTGAAAGGGAGGGCTGAACCGCCGTGTCATTTGTCTAGATTCCGCTAGGAGGCGTGGTGGGCCCCAAATTCTAACAGCCAGTGCATGTATCATAAAGATAATGTTTGTTACGACTTGTGTTACCAATAACAATATCAATGACGTCAAAATGACGTCATATAAAGACTGACGCATATCGAAGATACCTTTGTGTTACCTTGTCCGTACTCTCCATGCAGAGGTTAGGCTCCGTCTGTTTTTTTAACGTTTTTTAGTCGTTTTTATCGGGCTTTCTATTTTTACCTTTACCTTTGCCAGAATGGCTAAGGTTATGTTTTGGGCTTGTGAGTCTGTGTGTCTGTCTGTCTGTCTGTCTGTGTGTTAACAGCATAACTCAAGAAGTCTTGGATGGATCCCGAGAATATTTGGTAGGTGGGTAGGGGTCGGGAAAACGAAGGTCAAGTTCGATAATGGGCCCCCTAGCGGCTTGCTAAGGTACTGCAGCAGAACCTCAATTTTTGATATCTCCTGTTCTGGACATGCTGTGATCATGATTTTTGAGTGGTAGATAGCCCTCGAGGCAGAGAGTAAGTGCTGTGAGTTTGGGCCCCCTAGCGGCTTTTTTGGAACTGAAGGCACCGGTTTCCTTTCAAACTTTGGACGAGAATAACTCTACAACGTGTTGACGGATCGTCATGATTTTTGGTATGTAGATAGAATGAGTGATGACGTACATAATGGTATACTAATTATTCAAATCAACAGCTAATTTGCATAATTAATGAGGAAAATTTATAAATCCACTGCATTCCATGATAGGACTTTCAAACTTGTCACATATGTAGCTGGGAAGGAGAGAAATGTCGATAGATATCAATTATGCAAATGATGGCCTCATTTGCATAATTAATGAGAAAATATGAACATGTTGACGGATCATCATGTTTTTTGGTATGTAGGTAGCGTAAGTAAAGACCTGCATAATAAGATACAAATTATGCAAATCAACAGCTAATTTGCATAATTAATGAGGATATTTTATAAATTCACTACATTCCATGATAGGAATTTACAACTTGTCACATATGTAGCTGAGAAAGAGAGAAATGTCAATACATTTTTATCATGCACATGATGATCTCATTTGCATAATAAATGAGAAAATATGAACGTGTTGACGGATCGTCATGATTTTTGGCATGTAGATAGCCTAAGTGAAGACTTATATAATGTGATACTTATTATGCAAATTAACAGCTAATTTGCATAATTGATGAGGAAAAGTTCATAAATCCACTGTATTCCATTATAGTACTTTCATCAAAGTTTTCACATATGTAACTGAGAAAGAGGGAAGAGAGTAAGAGGTGTATTTAAAGACTTTGAAAGAGAATAAGTCAAGAATGGATTAAAGGATCATCATGATTTTGGTATGCAATTCGATATCAATTAATTGTAACTTGGGATCTAATTTGCATGATCAATGCTGAAATTTTATAAACCAACTCCAAGCATATCATTATAAAGAAAATGAAAGGAGTAACGCATTTGTCTACAGACATCATTCTACATAACAAACCTGGTTTATTTGGCAAAGGTATGTGTTCGTGGAACTCTAGTTTTTTATATCTTGCTGGTCAAAACCGAACTGGCGTACTTCAAGACAAATGACAAAATAGAAAGCCCGATAAAAACGACTAAAAAAATGTTTAAAAAACAGCCGGAGCCTAACCTCTGCTTGGAGAGTACCTTGTCCGCGTGCAAGAGGTCATGGGAGGTTCATTATGATAGATTTATTCGCCGGCGATCGTACGAGCCTCGCTTGAACGGGATAGGGACAGTTTTGGGGCGAAAAATTCGCAAGACCCTATGAAGATTTTAAAATTGGCCGACCTTCCAGCGATCGCGAAGCACGTCCGGAGATCGTATCTACTAATAATGTGACAGGGGTATTGCAAACAATTGATATCGGCATCTTTGGCACCAAAAACCCGTGTTTAAGATTCAAGTCGGTCTTTCTTTATACCTGTGTACATCTCCAGAAATGTTAGCGTCATTCCACATGACCATACTTTACGTAATTGACTCCCTGAATTTAGGGTAATGCGTAACGTTAAGCCGGCTTTTAAAATTCATTCGAACGCCAGCCGAATTTGTAGGTCGTTGTATTTTTCGCTGAAAATTTGCCCCTTCACAACTTAAACGGGGATCAGGCGACGTCTATCCTACACTGATAAGTATATATCCCCCATGAGATGGTAGCATCTCTTGGACATGAAAGAGAGAATCCGCTAACCCGGTAAAAAGCTAACATTTGGATCAACTTTAACTTCTGAGTTTTGGGAAATATGTAGGGCATGAGCATCGGGTATCCTAAAAACAATAATATTAACAGAATCTTGAGATATATCAATCCAAAATCTCGTAAAAAGTTTTGAAAATCGTCGCCGAGGCCTCGCTGGACTTAAGCGCAGCTTCCCTGAACCCGCGAACGTCGGCCGAGCTGCTGAAATCGTCCGAAGCCCACGTAATACCCCCCTCACATTAGTCAAAAATCGATCGGACGTCTGCGAGCTCTAAATTACGAGGAGGCATGAACCTGACGGGAAAGGGGGAGACTCTGCCATTTCTTCGTCGGCAGTTGGGTCATGCCTCCTCGTAATTGATAGCTCGCAGACTCGTCGTCCGATCGATTTTCGACTAATGTGAGGGGGGTATAATCGCCAGGATATCGGTTGTATTTCGGTCGAAAATGCCCATTTAGAGCTCGCCAACAAGTCGGCAGAACTAAATTCTTTATTTGTGAAGGGGGCTTCAGGCTCTACCAGCAGGCTCTTCAGGCTCTTCAGGCTCTCCAGGTCGCTGGAAAAATACTGTAATAGAAATTGGCCTCATATACAGAAAACACACCAGAGGAGTTCGATGGCCGAGAAGTATAGTTTGCGACCTAAGAAGCCTGTCGGTAGTTGCCATTGTCTTTGAAGTTCACTAATTGTAATCTAATAGGTGCCAAGTGCTGAAGTAATCTTTTTATGGCTTTGTCAGTTGGTGACCTAAGGTCGCAAACAGTACTCCTCGGCCAACCCCCCTGTTGTGTTTTCTGTCTGTTTAGTCAATTTTTACTATTTTTCTAGCGACCTGGGGAGCCTGGTAGAGGCTACCTTCAGGCGGTCCTACTGAATGTAGCGATAATCGTTGTCGGGACCCCATGCAGACACTAACTTGATGTTGTGCGCCCTTTTTCTTAATTTTGGAATCAGCGTATATTTCTGTGTACATATCAGTGTATATTTGATATGTACATGTAACTAGGTGCATTTTAGTCTGTGAAGAAAGTTGCTAGCATTACCGCAACTTTTTTGATTTTCAATACAAAGTGCTGTATTGAAGATCCCAGTGAGTTGTGCATTACGTACGAAAATAACCTCATCTTTACATCTTACCCTATCCAGACCGGGTCGGGTTGGGCTAAAAGTGCCTGCGCAAACTTTGACGTCGTGTAACTGGCGAACTATGTGTGCTAGGACTACGAAACTTGGTGACTTTTCGTAAAATATTGTTGGCAACAATCCTGCGAAAAACATTATAGTTTGAAATTTTTCGTGTTGCCATTGCAACGGTTTTCTTACACCAATAAGATAAGCTTTACAGTCATGATTTTGTCCATTGATTATTACGATACCGAAATTACAGAAAATACAAAACTTTACTAGTACATCATCCCCTCCAAATTTGGTAATCGTAACCCAAGCAGTTTTGAAATTACGAAGGGGGAGGGTCAAAAGAGCCCCCCCCCCCCCCCCCCCTGGTCCCATGAATCCCAAAAAAGCCCGGTCTGGATTGGGTTAAAATCATTTTTACATCAGATTCTTCCCCCGTGCTGCAATCAAGTAGAGTGGCCCGATTATTGATATACGACGTATAGTCAACAGTTGTAAAACAAACCCTAAAAGGCGCTGAGGTCAACTAGCTATAATGACAATTTTTCCCTTCTATGCCTCCTTTTCACTTTTTTTCTTTCTTTCTGTAAAGTAATTATGAAACAAAAATTAATAAGTTATCAATGTTAGGTGTGACATGTCGTTCAGTGTAATATAACCAGCTGCTGCCGCGCCGCGTGCCTGTGAAGCTGGTGTGTTACGCCGAAGGGCGGTTATACCGGATATATATAGATACAAAAACAGATACAGAATGTTTACCCGTATTGTCGGCTGAAACTCCCATCACCGTGAGCAAATTTTCAGACAAATTTAACACCCCAGTAGTCTTATGGCCCCACGCCTTACATTTCTGGGATGAAGTTTGAAATATTTATGAGGCAAATTAATAATGCGTCTGTGGGTAACTATGGGTTTTGTCTGTTTGTTTTCCAACTGTTGACCATGACCAACAGACGGGCCACTTTATTTGATTGCAGGGGGGGGGGGGGATCTGATGTGAAAATGATTTCAAAATGTAAGGATAAAGTTATGTTCGTACGCAATACACAACGCGCAAGGATTGATATTACAACACTTTACTTTGTATTGAAAATGATAGAGTTGCGGCAATGTTAGCGACTCTGCTTCCAACTATTCTGGAAATGTTCGGTACCTTTTCAAGTTGAAATGGTTTCGCTCTCTGAACCACGTCATATCATACCGTAAATACAGAAATGTTCGCGGTGGTTTAATGTTCTCGTTTTCGCGGTGGCCGCTTCACCGCGAACTTAAAACCACCGCGAACATTTGTCCGTGGCAGTTAGAGACTACAGTGCATGGTGCTACCGCGAACTTAAAACCATCGCGAAAAGTCCTTTTCCCCGCTACCGTAAAATTGAATCCCTGCGAACTTACATGCATTTACAGTATCGTATCATATCATATCAATCGTGTAGCGAGAGAGCAGTCTTATAGTCGGTGATGTCTGTTTTTCCGAGCTGTTCCGGAAAAATAGCTATTCCGGAGACGTGTAAACCGTCGGTTTTGCCAACGTGTGCAGTCGGACTAAAACTGGTCATTTTTATTTAGTTTCTAAATTCCATTTGGTACTTCTTTTTCCTTGTAAGCCGGCAGTACAACCAAACCCAACAAGTGCGCAGTCGGACAGAAGCCGATATTTCCTTCTTTTTTTTTTAATTTCAAATTCCCAGTGTTTTTTTTTTTTAAGTGGCAGCCGTCGATACCACCTAACCCACCCAGTGCATAGTAGGACAGAAGCGGACCTTTATTTTATTCCTCAATTTCGGTTGATACCTTTTTCTGTACCTTCGGTACCTCTGAACTCAACAAGTCCGCAGTTGGACAGATTTTTTTTATTCCTAAATTTAAACTTTTTTGTGGAGGCCGTCGGTACCACCGAATTTCGGTTGATAATTTTTTTCTGTGTGAGCCGTCGATACCGCCGAACTCAACAAGTGCGCAGGCTGCAGACAGACGGCCCCTCCCAGGGGAGGGGTACACTTTCATTATTTGCACTTCATGGACTAATTCCGGAGGAAAGAAGCCTAGGAAAATGTCTGTTTTACACCTGTTCTGTGCCGTTGTAATCACCTGTTACTGTCTATTCACTGCCGTCCGCGGACAAGGTAAGATAATCCTAGACAATACCCGGGTTACTCTTTTCTATGGAACTCTATTCACAGTTAGACAACTTACTTTAGACAACAGGCATATATATACGTACATTGTTAAGAAAAAGGCTGGAAGATGTATATATCCAGACATTTTTTCATAGACTGTCTACAGATAATGGTAAGTTAAGATTTTTCAAGAAACTAAAGAAGGGATACTCAATGGAAAATTATCTAACGTTACTAGATAAATTTGAGGTAAGATCGGCAATGTGTTAACTTGCAGTTAGCGCCCACGCCCTTGAAATTGAGAATTAAAGGGCGGTACAAAAATCTACATGTGGGCGAAAGATCCTGTAACTATTGTATCGCAAAACCGGTGGAAGACGGAGTACATTTTATTTCTAACTGCCTCTCTAACGACCAGGGAAGAAAAGAGCGTGCAAAACCAAAAAAAAAATTCCAAACGTTTACTGGATAAAACAAAACTATAACCCGGTTAACGTCACATAATCCACTCATTATAGAAAAAGTGGGACACTTCGTCTTCCACTGCTTCCAGAAAAGAAGTCAAACCCCAAATGCTTAGATCGTACTTCTCAGCAGTCCATATTATTGTTACAATAGTCACTTGTTTCCACTTGTCACCATTGTTATTTATACCTTTTAATTTTTTTCTTTCTTTTTTCATGTATGTTTACTATATATTCTGTATGTCCCATGCTGCAATTAGCCCTCGAGCAAGAACTTACAAATAAACTTTGAAGATAAAAAGAGACAAACATGCATATGCATCTCATTATGCATCTAAAACCACGTTACAAAATATCTTGCCAAAGAACCTTGAGTACCATTATGTCTTCTGTGCATATCCGATAGATGCACAATTCATTATGGTGCGCAGTACACTCGTTCTCATTAAAATGTAAAAAAATGGCAATTTTTTCTTCGAAAAATAAATCGACTTATTTTTCAGTGAAACCTACTTGTTTGTTTAGAAAAAAATCCTCTTTTAACCATAGCCAAAAAATAGAAACTTATTATTTTCTTACCCATTAGTTATGTATTTTACAGGGCAGGTAACAAACGTTACTGGTAACGTTTGTTACAGGTAACAAACGTTACCAGTACGTTACCAGTACTACCAGTACTAGTAACGTTTGTTACAACTGTGACAGTAAACTTTACCCTTTTTTCTTCAAAATGTTTAATATTATTTGCTACATCATTTAGATATAAGTGGACGTCCCATGTGGCATTTAAAAGTGGGCAGCATTTTACACCAGGGCAGATAAAAGCTTAGACAGCATTGAACAATGGTAACGTTTGTTACAGTTATTTCTGTACAACATTTTGTCAAGCAAGTTGGGATACAAATGACAGTCAACAACCCTTTCTTGTTTTTTTAGAAAGCCAGAAAAACTTTACAGGGTCACAAAAACGGTCATTTCTAGTCTTATACGTAACGTGGATAATATAACCGTGGCAACCATCTGAGATATTCTTCCACACCAAAGTGCTTTTTGATTTTTGAAGTTTTGAACCTAAATGTTCTTTTCAAGGAGTTTGTCTTAGGTTTGTCTAACTTGAAATTACTACCTGAAGCAAAGCGAGTACTGTAAAGTGTGCTGTTTCTTAGCAAAAGACAGTTTATTGACATGTTCAGAAAAGGCTGGTTCGTTCTTACCCAGTTGCAGATATTGTTCACTTCTGCTTTTAGATTACTTGAGATCGTATCGATTGCAGGGTCACAGGTGTAGTCTGAAGTGTCGTCAGCATACATATCTGCTGGAGCCTGACTAATAGCAAGTGACAAATCGTTCGTGTAGACAGTAAACAGGAGGGGCCCTAAAAAGCTCCCCTGGGAACACCGCAAGATAATTCCACGAAAGAATAGTCTGTACCGTTAATATGGACATATTGCTCCCTGCTTGTCAGATAGCTTGCAATCCATGTAGTTGTGGATTCACGAAAGTCCTAACAGCCTAGTTTCTGGAGTAGGTGGCTATGATCGACTAGATCAAACGCTGCCGAGAAATCATGAAAAATGGCGTCTATTAGGCTTCCCTGATCTATGTTTATGTTGTGATGCCAGTCATCTACCATGTGCAGCAGTGCCGTACAAGTTGAATGTTTTTTCCTGTATGCATGCTGGTGGTTAGATATTTGTGAGTTCTGCTGGAAATAATCTGACACCTGTTTGCTGACAATACGTTCCATTATCTTGCTAGTAGTAGGGAAAAGGCTGATAGGCTTTCTGTTTGCACCACAGAAGTGAGCTGTTGCTGACTTGGGAATGGGTGCTACCTTTGCCTTCTTCCATTCCTTTGGGAATACTGAGGTAGCAAAAGACAAGTTAATGATATGTAGCAAAGAGGGATGGAAACTAGCTCTGCTGCGAGTCTCATGAGTTTATTGTCCATGTTGTTCAGCCAAGCTGCTGTTCCCTTGTCTTGCCGCAAGATGTTTACTTTGTTCAGGAAATAGGTGTTGAAGTGTTCAGCAATGATCCTTCACTTTTACAAGGTCGCCGTGTTCAACTACACCAGTCGACCGTTTACATGTAGATCCTTTGCCCGCCAGGATACATTTTCCACATCGCTTTAGGATCATATTTGCTCTCTGCTAGCTTTGTTTTGTAGTATGCTACCTTCTGACATCAAGTTTTGAAAAATCCTGTCCACTAATTTTACACACACAAACAAAAAACAGGAAAAAAGACCCAGATAGTTGCTGCAAACATGAAACCGAATGCAGTATCGTTCAGGTGTTCACAGTTTGTTTTCGCACAAGAGCTCGGCCATAAGGCCACAGCAAGAAAATTTTATGAATGACATCTTATGCAGAGTGCAAAAATAATGAGATAGCGCGAAAAAAAACAAGACGGGTAAAAAACAAGATGGCTAAATTTTCAAAATAGACACCAAAGGCATCACAACTAACAAGGCATTCATTCCTGTATTAAAGAAGTGAAGTAGTGTAGTAAAAGTGATACTAGTGTCACAGTGGTACATTGGTATCGCTTGCCAAGCTGGCAACTGCATTCATGGCTTCCATATTGGTGGCATTTTTACAACAATTCAACAAGTTTCACTTCTGCAGCTATAGTCATGGCTACCTCCCTAGTGTCACTTCTACAACAAGTATGTTTGTTAGGCTACAACACAACATGTTTGCCTATTCTGATCTAATCATCCCCGAAGAAGAAAAAACTTGTAACTGTCTTTTCCACAGCTAGCTTTGATGCCTTGGTATTCAAAGAAACCAGTGTAGACTGGGGCTTTGTAGGACTGTAACGTTACAAGTTGTATCTGGGTCGAATTGTCTGAGACACACTTCTAGTTAGACCATAGCCACTATGCTTTATAATCTTTGTAAGCTGACTTCTGTACCTATACTGCATTGAGTATATGTGCAGCCATAATTGAATTCCTTATCTGTTTAAGACTGTTGTGTTATGTATATTTAAAAACCGTTTAAAGAGTAACTCCAATACTTGCTAAACCGTATTAGCCTGCCTGCCTTCACTGATGTGAACACCATGGTGGTTTTGACCAGACTGAGGGCTGGTAGTTTACGTTAGTCAAATGTATTGGGTGATTTTGTAGTAAGAACCTTAGTATTTAAGCCGTGGCCCACTGTTCATTGTACTTGTCGAACTTAAAGAGCTAGGTATGGGAGTTTTCCCGGTACAATGAACCTAGTCTCTACCAGCGGTCGCGTACTGTTCCCTAGCCGGCTACACTCCTCTGGCCGGCCTACTCTATTTGTTCTATTTCTACTGTTTTCCAGCGACCCGGAGTCTGGTAGAGACTACAATGAACCTGTAAATACTATACTAGCATAAGTTTTCTCTGTCACAACCAGTGGAAGAATAGCTATTCAGTGATCTAAACCGTATTGATATCACTTTCACTTTCCTGCGTTTACGAATTAAACTGATTTAAATCTTCTAATCAGCCCAGAGTTACGTCATGTATTTCACACTTATGACAGATGAATAGAAAAACTATACAAAGAAAAAATAATAATCTTAGAAAATGTCCAAGGTTCGTTCCCAATTCTTTATCAGCCGTTGATGTTGCATGTTACAGAAAACCTACAGAAAAAAAAAAAAACGTAATGCTAGATTGGAGGAGAAGGGAAAATGGAACGGAATACTTGAGGCATGGAAGGGTCGAAAGTTGACACCTTGAAGGTTAAAATTTAGTAAATCAGTAATTTAGTAATTTAGCAAAATGTAGTAAAAAGGGTTGCCGTCCCTCGGATAGTACGTAAAATGGAGGTCCCGTGTCTGGGGAGAGCCATACCCCAGGCACGTTAAAGAACCCACCACACGTTCGATGGTGCGGTGTGAGTGGTTCAAAACCTACAGTCCCTTGGCCGCACCTGGGGCAATTACTGTCGTATTGAGGTCACCTGAGTGGCGCCGAATGGTAGCTCGCTCCAGACCCTTGCGGTTTAGCCCCGCCTATTGTAAGCTCCTCGCAATTCAGCCCCTGGCGACCGAGAGAGTAGTCGGCCCACCAAATAACAATAACAATAAATAACATACAACAAATAAAATGGCGCGAACTGTTATCCTGAAATAAGGCGTAATTCTGCAAATTTGCAGAGACCGACCATCGGTTGTAGCAGAGGCCTCGCCATACTGATTAAACCTACACTTAATTTTGTCCTACATGATTGTAATTCTGTTGATAGTGATGGCAGAACACTTGTCTTAAATTGTATTATTGAAGGTGTAGAGCTTTGTCTTGTGAACATATATGCCCCAAACAAAACCAAGGAAAGAAATGATTTCTTTAAAAAGGTATCCATCTGGTTAAATTGCCATGACCCAATTAATCTACTCTGCGGAGGAGATATGAATTGTGTACAAAATCCCCTCGTGGACAAAAAAGGTGGTAGAGCTGACACAGCCCTAAGATCAGTTACAGCTATGAAAAACCTATGTTCTAAGTTAGATATGTGTGATGCCTGGAGGTCAGTGAATCCTGACACCCGACAATATACATGGAGGAACTTGGCCCAAAATGTGGCATGTAGACTTGATTATTGGCTCATCCATAAAAGACTAGTAGAAAATATAGAAAAATGTGACATTAGACCTGCTATTCTTACTGATCACCAGGCAGTCTTTCTAAAGCTCAGGTTCAATAGAAGCTCTAGAGGCCCTGGGCTCTTTAAACTAAATGTGACCCTTTTAGAAGATGAAGAGTATGTCTCAGAAGTTTTTGATATAATAGAAGAACAGAAAAACAGTAGCATCAAATCAAGTAGAGATAAACTAGACATGTGCCTTATAAAAATATCAGAGTTCTCCAGACAATACGGAGCAAAGAAAGCTAGACAAAACAGGGCACATATGGAAGATCTTGAGAGACAATTATGTCATCTCACAACTGTAATTGATGGAAATCCAACAAATGAAGACATCCTGACCTATAAGCAAGTTAAATCTAATCTAGAAAATCTTTACAAGAAAAAGTCCCATGGTGACTATATTAGGTCTCGAGCCAAATGGAGAGAAGAAGGGGAAAAACCGTCTAAATATTTCTTGAATCTGGAGAAAAAACGAGGCATAGAAAAGGAAATCGACTGTTTGTATATCGAGGGAAAGGAAGTGACAGACACCACAGAAATCCTTAACGAATGTACCAATTATTATCGTAAACTCTACCAGGAAGACAATGTAGACAATGCTAAAATCGATGAATATCTACAAAACATACATCTCACCAATATGCTAGACCAATCTGATAAGGAATTTCTTGACAAAACTATTACCAAAGAAGAATGCAAAGAAGCCCTCTTTGCCATGAATCTAAACAAAAGCCCTGGACTAAATGGTATCCCACCTGAACTACTTAAAAAGTTTTGGCCTGCTATAGGTGATCTTATCTATGATTGCATACAAGAAACCTTAAGCAAAGGGAAGATGTCGGTACTACAAAGACGTGCAGTAATAAGACTCATACATAAAAAGAATGAGCGAAAGTATCTAGAGAACTGGAGGCCTATAAGCCTTCTGAATGCTGAGTATAAAATCTTTGCCCATATATATGCAAACAGACTGAAGAAAGTACTACACAAGTTGATTGACCATGACCAAACTGCATATATTAAAGGAAGATTTATTGGACAAAATGTGCGCCTGATCAAAGACATTATTGACTACACAGAAACTCAAAACTTACCTGGAGCGGTCATCTTTTTGGACTTTGCGAAGGCTTTCGATTCTATTAACAGACAATTCATGTGGAAAGTACTGCAAAAATTTAATTTTGGCCCTAGCTTTATCCATGCCATGCAATGCATGTACAATGACATCAGCAGTAATATTATCAATCAAGGCTGGATGTCTGAACCCTTCCCACTTAACAAAGGTATCCGCCAGGGATGTCCTGTATCTGCACTTCTTTTTATCTTAGCAGTAGAAGTTATGGCTGTTGATATTAGGAATGCACATGATATAGCTGGAATAAAAGTTAAAGACAATTCTAATGACTCTGTTGAAGTTAAAATATCTCAAGTAGCCGATGACACCACCTTATTTGTATCCGATATTGCATCCATGAAAAATGCCTTTAGACATATTCAAGATTTTTGTACTGTTTCAAGCCTAACTTTAAATGTTAAGAAATGTGAAGGTTTATGGATTGGAACTTATGTTGATAGACAAGACACTCCCCTAGGTATATCGTGGCCTAAAACCCCAATAAAATCATTAGGAATATACTTCTACAACTCTTCCCTACACCATGAATGTGAACTGCTAAACTGGGAGAAGAAGATTGAAAGATTGAAAAATACACTACAAGTATGGAGATGCAGAAATCTAACCCTCTATGGAAAAATCACTATCATTAAGTCCCTAGCACTGTCTCAGATAACACATAGCATGGCAATGATTGTTACACCACCCTGGGTTATTACAGCTGTGAAAAAGGAAATCTTCAACTTTTTATGGAAAGGTAAAAAAGACAGAATCAAAAGAGATGTGATAAGCCAGCCCATTGAATTGGGAGGACTAAATATGTTAAACCTAGATTACCAGAAAAATGCACTTCTATCACGTTGGATCTATAGGCTAACATCAGAAGACAATTGTAGATGGAAAGCATTACCCCTACTATACCTCAGTTCTTTTGGCCCTAATAACCTCATATTAGGCATGAACTTTAAAACTGAAAGTGATGGCCCAGACCTAAACAATATTCCCACTTTTTATAAACAAGTCATACTATCCTATCACAAAGCTGACAAAGTAGATGACATGAAACCCCATAACCTTAGAGACCAGATAATATGGTGCAATGAAAATGTGAGATCCCAGGGTAAAACTCTCTTCTTCCCTCAATGGATTAAGGAAGGAATCATCTATGTGAAAGACTTATTCCCAAACGGACGATTCCTCTCGACAGATAACCACCCAACGCTTAGTCATAGACCCAGTACTTTAATTGAACGCATTACTTTATATCAAGCTATACCCAGCACCTGGAAAGATTCTATTAAAGGTGCTATAGACTCAGTTGACCGCCCAATACATCCTGTTATCCCAACCCCACATCTGCTTGAACCAAGAACAAAAATGAAAATCAAGACAAAATCCTGCAAATCACTTTATACTGCTCTCGTTCAGAAACATGCAGTAGTTCCAAGCTGTCAACAGAAATGGCAGACACTTTTTGATATAGACTCTCTTAATTGGAAGAAGATTTGGAAAATGCTAGGTACAACTTCATGTAAAGAAACACAAATAGCAGAACTTAATTACAAACTACTTCATCAAATTTTACCATGTAGTGAGAAACTAAACAAATGGAAAATACAAGATGAAGTTGGTCTAGTAATTACTCCTATATGTATATTATGTGACAGTGGACATGTTGACAACTATAAGCATATGTTTCTGGAATGTAAAAGGCTAACTGACCTGTGGAACTTAGTACATACTTCTGTACCCTATAGCCCTAGTAACCCTTATATTGATTTTGAAGAGATTATACTAGGAAAGGTAAACCAGCCAATAAATGAAAACAATCTGAAGAGAAGAATACAAATAATATCTATAGCAAAGTGGGTTATCTTTAAAACATGGATCTTTTCTAGGAAGCTACCACAGCCCATTTCAGGTTATAGCTTATCTTACATTTTCAACTGGGAAATCAAAAACAGACTGCATGATCTGTAATGTTTTACTTCTATCTACTTAGGTACTAAAAATGTTTTTAGCTCTTAATATGCTCTTACTCTTAAAAACTAGGTCAAGTCCAGTCTACTGTGTTATAACATACTGTGAACCATCCATTGTTAAAAAGATAAAGTCTTGATTGTAAATAATAACTTGTTGTTTTGTAACCATCTACATGTATCATAAATATTCCATGGCAACCATGGAAATCATATGGAGTATAGTAGTTGTACATAATACTAGTAGTCTGTATATGTACGTGAGAAAAAGGCTTGTATGTGCGAAGATTTTTTCCCTATGCAATACCTATTGTACTTTTTATCACCACCTGTGCAATAGCTGTACTTGGTAGACATACTTGTTTCAACTTTCCTGTGCTGACCAAATGTACTCTTACCCATGTGATAGAAGACACATGTACTTATTATCACAACCTAGTCGGTTGATCGGGTTTACTGATTGATGCTGTGCTACACTCAATTGTATAACAGCAAATGTAAATGTAACAGTACTGTGGTGGACTATCCTGTACTCTCTGCATAATTGCTGTGTATCAATATGTGTTGTTACCATGGGTACGGATATCTACATTTTTACATATGTACACTTAGGATTAGCCACTTATGTTATTTTATGTTAGTCCTGCGATAGGAGACACATGTACTTTTTATCACGGCCAGTGTGCAATAGTTGTAGATTGTAGAAATACTGGTCCTATTGTGCATGTACTCTAACTTCCTCATGCGATAGTGGGCACTAGTACTTTGTTTTACTCACAGTAGCTTGAGTACTTGTTGACAAATGTACTTTCTGTTTTTAAGAATAAAGCTTAAAAAAAAAAAATAAAAAATAACGTGTTCTCACAAAAAAAAAAAAAAAAAAAAAAACAACAACAACAACAAAGAAACACCGGCTCACCTCATGTAGACCATGATACGGGATCTCAGCTGATGCTGTGTTCGTAATCTGTGACTTGATCGACCATGGCATGGTGTCTTATTCACCTAGATTTTGATTCCACATTTTACTTCTACTTTTTTTCCCTCTTACAGATGATCAGTGATCACTTGGGAAGGAGTCGGTCTGGCTGGAACGACAGCGACCACATATTGTCAGAATTTCCCAGAATAAAATGATCTGCAGCAGCTGTTGTCGCTCACCTCGTCTTTGATTGGCCCCATAGCACTAGTAAACGCCACTGCGAAGTACGCCAAAAAGCAGTTACTCAAGAAACTGGTTACGATTTTGGAAACGGTCAGACGTTTTGGACAGCCATCCGGCGTCTTTCGGCAGTGACACTGACAGTGACACTGATAGTGACATTGAAGAAAGATGCCAGATGGCTGTCCAAAACATCTGACCGTTTCCAAAATTATATCCAGTAGCTTGAGGGACTGCGTTTTGGCGTATCTCATTACCTGGATGTCTAACCTTCATCGACGCCCTACCAAGCACGTTGTACTTGTACTTTCGTTGTTGAAACGACTTGCCTTGCTGCGAACTCGCGTTAGCTAACTGACATTGTTGCGAAACAACCTTTAATCTTTAGTGAGATTTAATCAACACCTATGTATTGATTGTCACTAATGAAGGAATGGTTGGTTGGTTGGTGGGTTGGTTGCTTGCTTGCTTGCTTGCTTGGTTGACTGGTTGGTTGGTTGACTGGTTGGTGTACTGGTTGGTTGACTGGTTGGTTGGTTGTAGGTAGGGAGGGGACACAGGTCAGGCGTAGCCTACATAGGCTCTCGTAGTCTTTTTTTCGTTTTGGGGAGGCTCATAATACACTTTTGCGTCGACACAGGCGACCCAGTACAAAAAGATACGGATAACAACAGTGAACATGTGGGCACCCTCTCAGTTGGAACTCAGGCATTGAAATAAACAGTGAACGTGTGGGCACCCTCTCAGTTGGAACTCAGGCATTGAAAGAAACAGTGAGCGTGTGGGCACCCTCTCAGTTGGAACTCAGTCATCGAAAGAAACAGTGAACATGTGGACACCCTCTCAGTTGGAACTCAGTCATCGAAAGAAACAGTGAACATGTGGGCACCCTCTCTGTTGGAACTCAGTCATCGAAAGAAACAGTGAACATGTGGGCACCCTCTCTGCTGGAACTCAGTCACTAGAAACAAACAATGAACATGTGGGCACCCTCAGTTGGAACTCATTCATCGATACAAACAGTGAACGTGTGGGCACCCTCAGTTGGAACTCAGTCATTGATACAAACAGTGAACATGTGGGCACCCTCTCTGTTGGAACTCAGTCATCGAAACAAACAAACAGTGAACATGTGGGCACCCACTCAGTTGGAACTCAGTCACTAGAAACAAACAGTGAACATGTGGGCACCCTCTCTGTTGGAACTCAGTCACTAGAAACAAACAGTGAACATGTGGGCACCCTCTCTGTTGGAACTCAGTCACTAGAAACAAACAGTGAACATGCGGGCACCCTCAGTTGGAACTCAGTCATCGAAACAAACAGTGGACATGTGGGCACCCTCAGTTGGAACTCAGTCATCGAAACAAGCTGTGAACATGCGGGCTTCCTCTCAGTTGGAACTCAGTCACTAGAAACAAACAGTGAACATGTGGGCACCCTTTCAGTTAGAACTTAGTCATCGAAACTAACAGTGAACATGTGGGCACCCTCTCTGTTGAAATTCGATCTACGTGAAAGTTTCTATGGTGACCTCCCCGGGTCGCAAAGGAAGAAACCCATCAGTGAGTCTTTGAGTTGCCCAGTATAGTTACTCTTTTCATCTTCAGGAATCGATAAGTAAATAAATAGATAGTTACTACTTTTGTTTCCTTTTCTTTCCTTTTTGCTGAAAAGAGTCCAGTTTTCTGCTAGGGAGGACAAAACTTACACAGTTGCCAGATAAAAGTCTGCACCTGTGTGGAGTTGAAATGTGACTTATGCTTGAAAATTGTATGAAAGACACACTTCTGTCAAGTATGCTGGGAACCCCTAGCCTGGGTGCCAATATAAAAAGGGTAGCGAGTGTAAGGAGCGCCAGTAGAAATCGGATGGTACCCAGGATAGGGAATTCCCAATCAGTATCAGAGTCATCATTTTGCAGGCGGTATCTATTCGGCGTGACATCGGCGTTCGGCGTTTCGGCGTTCATGAATGCTGCCTAAGAGGCAGAGTAATCAGCTAACCTGGCGGAATAATGAACAACTAACGGAACAATTGCAATGAGCCTAGTATGGTATCATTTGGTCTTGGCTCTCATGCCAAGTACA
Organism: Branchiostoma floridae; assembly: GCF_000003815.2. Lineage (NCBI taxonomy): Eukaryota > Metazoa > Chordata > Leptocardii > Amphioxiformes > Branchiostomatidae > Branchiostoma > Branchiostoma floridae. The sequence continues at coordinate 2,069,040 of NC_049979.1, forward strand.
GTCAAGAAAATGTTCGGATATACACCAAGTTTGTAGGTTGATACAGCTAAATACCGAGTAAAAGATTTATCTGTATATATGATGACATCCCACCGACAACACTACAACTAAAACTCTGTGAATTCGCAGGGATGAAACACGTAAACGATGGATAGCATAGCTTTAGATATTTATTAATGTTTGTAATGTAGACTATAAGGTTACATACACAACCAAGCTTCGTTCTACTACTGCAAGTGTTTAGGTTTGCACTCCCTCTATTATCTGCCTCAGAACAGATACTGACTGGAACTACATCTGATATAAAAGACTGTTGGCAGACAAAATTCATCTATGTGAAACAAAACAAATACGCAAAAGAATATAGAGCTAGATGTTTTGATTTGTTAAGCAGCACTCAGAGTTCATTGAGTACATGCATCAATTTTTGCTCATTTCCAAATAAAACGCATTCGACCATTACTGCATTACTGCATAATGAATAGATATACGTTATGCCATGAATTGCAGATATAATGCCACAAAAAGGAGACCAATGTCGTAGAATGCTTTCCTCTCGAAAAAAAAGGGTATAACTTGCTTAGGATTGTGTTGTGTACATGTTCTGTCAACAGGTGTGAAAGAAAAGAGTAATTTGTTGTTTGGCATATGGCGAATGTGTGTTCAGTCATTACTGACCACTTGATAATGAAAGCACCAAGCTTTTATGCCCATCTTTTTTTTTCATGCTTGCATCGGTTTTGTGGTGACCGTACGATGTATAAATCATGTATTCATTATATGATATGATGTCATCGATATACTTAGTAATCATATCACTATGCCCTAACTAAAAAGAATGCGTCAGTTCGCGTCTATACCAAAAACTAAAATCTAAATTAGCATGAAAGCTTATCTGTGTTGTATACCAATCCATTTTGAAGTTTTTTAACACAAAAATTTAAATGTTGAGCTCTAACTTATTCTATTGAGTCTTGTAATGATTAATTATATATTGAAGCTAAAGCAGCTAAAAGCTTTACAGCTGATCTGTAGTCACGTCTGCATGTTCCGGACGGTGGTCGGCACGCGGCGGGATGACATCACCATTCCGGGCTCCTGTGGACGATAGAGGAGCGTTATTGCAATGGCTCATTTGCATTGACGTCACGGGTCAGAGGTCACAAAGGGCGGGTCGCCATGTTGTATGTTCGGTACAATCACGGTATGGCCACAACTATTACACAAAGTATAGAATATAGATATAGAATGAAACTTTAAAGCACATAACAATAGGGGCTAACATAAGTTTCAATTAGTGTTACAATCGAGTTGGGGCTAATCATGAGTTTCAATATTCTTTCTAATAAAAAAGTCCTTTACATTTTTTTTTACTATTTCTTGGAAAGTGTGGCAACTGAATTTAGTAAAGATATGTACAAATCTGTCTGTAGCATCTATGTAAACAATTCAATCAAATGCCGTGTTAAGAAGAATGAATGAAATCTGCTGTAGTGCGTTTACTTGGTCTTGGGAAGATTATAAAGGAATTGCGCATTCATTTTGCTACACGCCCATGCAGCGTCTTTACCGGTATAATACCGCATTATGGCATTTGTCCTCCATTCTATTCATTGCCAAAATTACAATACACTTATATCCAGATAATTGTTGTGATGAACGCAAATTGTTTGCGTTACCTTAATCCGAAATATTCTAGATATACCAAAAATCATGCAAACCGACAACCCCTCCTTAAGTTATCCCCTTCCAAAGTCTCGAACAAATTTAGACCGTACAGTAAAAAAACGCTACAGATGCACAAATAAGAGAAAGGTACTCTCAATTTAAGGGCGAAGTGTTCTTCACGGTTTTCTTACCTGAATTAGACGTCTCATTTCCACTTCCCCTGAGACTTCATCCTGCGCAGCAACTCCAGAAGGCTGCCTACGTCATTCAGCACCCTCCTAAGTTTGGCGAAATACGTGGGGAAAAGGGTAAGTATGACCAATGTTAATTGTTTAAAAGCACCACATTTGGCACACCTACGTATAGTGTACAAGAATCTGAATGTAAATGCATATCAATTTCTGCCCAAAAGCATTGGCGGTATCTTGAACTGAAGCTGGCACTGTATCTCACTGGAGGGCAATGACCCCAATTGACGCAGCCGCGGAAGGCCCAATTCGAGTCCATTTTTAAAGCCTATTTTCGACTTGTAGTAGAAGAATGCAAGAGACATTTCATATTAGTGAGGCAGTCTGTACTTAGTCCCTCTGCTCTGGCATATGTTTCCCTCCTTTTGATTGGCCATTGCCTGCATATCCCTTACTTTCCCGTGTATCGCTTCTTCTGATTAGTCAGAATTTGCACCGACACCATTGGTGTCGATGCAAATTGACACCACCTGGTGTCGATGTAAATTCTGACCAATCAGAAGGAGGGATACACACCGGGCTGGCCGGAATCTTTGTGTTATAACCAACATGGAACGGGTCATTCTGATTGGTCCGCGGCGCCTGGCTATATGATAATTGATAAAATTGTCAATTTTCATACCATCATAGCAAACTATTTTTTCTGTAAAACTTGGCGGTCTACATTTTTTTTCATATTATGGTACAAAAATGACCGGAACAAAAGTTGTATTTCAATCAAGGCTAAAGCATCAATACTTAAAAACGTTTGTGATTAGTGGCGTTTCACTAATGCCACTGGAAATGCCATCATTATTTCACAAAACTTCTTTTGACGTTAGCTTATAACCCCTTTCCACTAGGACGGCGCATTCGCTGCGCTCTCTCTGCGACCTAAAATTTGACATAACGAAATGTATAGAAAAGAAACGAATCTTTTTACAATATGTGTATTTTGTGTCTTCTCAGTCACACTTTTACGTTTTGTATGATATACTCAGTGTGAAAGGGAAGGTTACACTTATCCTATTTAGGTCACAGTGAGAGCGCAGCGCGATCGCCGTCTGGTGGAAAGGGGGCCTTACCGATCAAGCTCAGGTGCATTCGTAGTGTCAGACTCGGGGTCAGACTCTGGGTCAGATGTCACACCAGCCTCGGGGTCAGACTCGGGGTCAGACTCGAGGTCAGGCTCTGGGGCAGATGTAGTACCAGACTCGGGGTCAGACTCGAGGTCAGACTCGGGGTCAGACTCGGGGTCAGACTCGGCGTCAGGTTCTGGGGCAGATGTAACACCAGACTCGGGGTCAGACTCGGGGTCAGACTCGAGGACAGTCTCGAGGACAGACTCGAGGTCAGACTCAGGGTCAGACTCGGGGTCAGACTCGGCGTCAGGTTCTGGGGCAGATGTAACACCAGACTCGGGGTCAGACTCTGGGTCAGACTCGAGGTCAGGCTCTGGGGCAGATGTAGTACCAGACTCGGGGTCAGACTCGAGGTCAGACTCGGGGTCAGACTCGGGGTCAGCAGGTTCTGGGGCAGATGTAACACCAGACTCGGGGTCAGACTCGGGGACAGACTCGGAGTCAGAAGGAGGGACAACCTCGGGAATAGTAGGAAAGACAACCTCGGGAATATCAGGAATGACGACCTCGGGAATAGTAGGAAAGACAACCTCGGGAATAGAAGGAGGATCATCCTCGGGATCAGAAGGAGGGACATCCTCGGGATCAGAAGGAGGGACATCCTCGGCATCAGAAGTCGGGACAACCTCGGCATCAGGAGGGACAACCTCGGCATCAGAAGGAGGCACAGCGTCTGGATCAGAAGGAGGGACAACCTCGGGATCAGAAGGAGGGACAACCTCGGGATCAGAAGGAGGGACAACCTCGGCATCAGAAGGAGGGACAACCTCGGCATCAGAAGGAGGCACAGCGTCTGGATCAGAAGGAGGGACAACCTCGGGATCAGAAGGAGGGACAACCTCGGCATCAGAAGGAGGCACAGCGTCTGGATCAGAAGGAGGGACAACCTCGGGATCAGAAGGAGGGACAACCTCGGCATCAGAAGGAGGCACAGCGTCTGGATCAGAAGGAGGGACAACCTCGGCATCAGAAGGAGGGACAACCTCGGCATCAGAAGGAGGGACAATCTCGGGAATGACAACCTGGGGAATAGTAGGAAATACAACCTCGGAAATAGAAGGATTACCCTCGGGATCAGAAGGAGGGACAACCTCGGGATCAGAAGGAGGGACAATCTCGGGAATAGTAGGAAAGACAACCTCGGGAATATCAGGAATGACAACCTCGGGAATAGTAGGAAAGACAACCTCGGGAATAGAAGGGGGATTACCCTCGGGATCAGAAGGAGGGACAGCGTCTGGATCAGAAGGAGGAACAACCTCGGGATCAGAAGGAGGGACAACCTCGGGATCAGAAGGAGGGACAACCTCGGCATCAGAAGGAGGGACAACCTCGGCATCAGAAGGAGGGACAACCTCGGGAATATCAGGAATGACAACCTGTGGAATAGTAGGAAAGACAACCTCGGGAATATCAGGAATGACAATCTCGGGAATAGTAGGAAAGACAATCTCGGGAATAGAAGGAGGATTACCCTCGGCATCAGAAGGAGGGTTAACCTCGGCATCAGAAGGAGGAACAACCTCGGGATCAGAGTCAGGCTCTGCTCCAGATGCAGGCTCAGGCGTAGGGCGACCTGCAAAGCCCGACCACAAGACAGGCCAGAACCAAGGAGGTATCTGAGGTCTTGACTCAGGCTTGCTTGAGCCAGGTTTGGAGAAAGACCAAGGATTCCAAAAGCGACGCTGAAGCTCAAGGTCGTTGTCGTGGTCGTGGCCATCCCCCTCATAATGCTCGTCCTCCTCGTCGCCCCTCCTGACCATGGCGTCCTCCTGCGGGGAAGAATCGTCCACCAGGACCCCCAGCAGTTCCAGAAGAGTGCGTGCCTCTTGGGGGGACACCATCCTTGGGGAGAAAAGAACAAGACATTTTCCTAAGTACACAAACAACAGCAGTTGGAACAAACGGACTGTGCCCACTACTAGCCTCTTTCACATACGTTCCACGAACACTGGTGTTCACTGTTCAGCGTGATTAATAGGCGTATACATTCAAGTCCTCATCAAATCGTTTTTAGGTTTCATCAAGACCTACACACCTACCAAATATCAATCATAATCCATCAAGGTATTCTGGATTTATGCTGGTCAACTACACACACACATACACACACACACACACATACACACACACACACACATACACACACACACACACACACACTCACACACACTCACACACACACACACACACACACACACACTCTCTCACACACACATACACATACTCACACACACGCACACACATACATACACACACGCACACACATACATACACACACACACACACACACGCACACACACACATACACACCCGCAAACGCTACCGAAAACTGGCAAAACTCTTTAGCAAAGGTAAATATACCGTGCTCTGTTCACTCAAAATGGGAAGGTTGAACAGATGATCGAAAAAGAGTATGGATTATTTAGCAATAAATCTTGACTATTTTGATTTTATTTAAGTTATTCAAGACATGAATGGTATATCTATTTATCTAGTTACTCGTCTGGCTGGAATTACAGTCAGCTAAGCTAGCCTAACTAGCCGTGGCTGTTATAAATGGCTGGCCTTGGGGGAGGAATACAAAATACATTGAGTAACATATCAAGTGTATCGCTAAATTGTAGCCCACAGGTACCTACGCATGAACGGTGTATCTTGATACGAAGAGAATGACTTACACTTTCTCCAAGACTCATACCAACTTACCTCTTCTGTCTGATTGACTCTGCCGGGTCCACCATTAGCACCATCAGGAGGGTGGACAGACCCAGGAACATCGCTAGCTTGTAACCCATGGTTACCTACAGGATAGAGACAACGAACATGAAATTTTATGAAAGCTCAGCTGTGTTGGTAGTAATCATACTACAATGCTAAACTTTCTTCCAGAAAAGGTATACACGGATCAAATTTTCAACGACCACTGTCGCCTTCTTCAGGATCATTACTGATGAGTATGATATGAGGAAGCGGCAGCGGACATTGTAATTTTGATCCGTGTATACCTTTTCTGGAAAAAAGTCTAGCATTGTACTATGAGTCCATGAAATTTGTAATATAGTACATCTTCAGACTGTAGCCCAAATATAAATACATATGGCGTATAGGTATGTAGGGCAGATATACGCATTAAAAAAACGTACATGAAATACGCAACAAAAAAACATCGCCAGCTCGTTGTCTGGATACTTACGGAGTAAAGAGGAAAGGGATGGAAGACGCTGTAGCCTGACTAAAATCGCGCCCCTAGCGGCCGGCCTTACAATTGCTTCTCGGAGAGGGGGTCATTAACCCCAGCCAACGTGAGATTTCGTAAACACGGGCTAGAAGAAGCTGTTACTGGAAGCAACCATTAATCTCCAAGCAGATCCTACGGTAGCATAAGATAGTATCAATAGTTGGCAGAGGAGTGAAGCCGGCTTAGGAGTGTATCTGGCTACATGGCAAATGGACACCTCTTGGCTGACTTCACTCCTTGGCCAGTTAACTAGTTTGGTACTATCTTATGCCGCTGTAGGATCTGCTTGGAGATTAGCAACCATAGGCCCTGACCCTCAAGCTGAGGATGGGACTAAGTCAAGGTGTGAAAGGATAACGTTTGTGACCTTCTGTACATCGTACAAACAAGCTGCACAATCACCTAACGCATACCGGGAAAGTCAACGAAGAACATGAAAGAACAGAATTTTTATTATTTGTCATTTGCCGACTACCCTCTCTTCGCAGTCAGGGACTGAATTGCGAGGAGCTTCCAACAGGTGGGGCTAATTTCTATAGCAGCTGTCATTCGGCGCAACTCATGTGACCTCAATACTACAGGCGCAAGGGTCGTGGAGCGGCTGATGAATAAAAAACATGTTCTGTGTGTTCAATATTCCTGACCACTTGGATTTCATAATGGACAGTTTTTTTTTTGCCCACTTTTCTTCAATTTCGCACGCTCGCATCAGTTTTGCCCAGAGGGTGCCATCTGTGTAATGGAATGAGTATAGACTAATGATAATGGTTGTGTTGTTGGTCCGAGCAAGGACGTTACATAAGACGTTCTTGGTCTGAGGCGCCTCGAGTTAAATTGAGAAGAAAACAATACATCAGTGTCACACTTGATGAAAGATTTGTATAAAAACGATCCCAAATCTGCACTTTTTTTATCATCATGATAAAATACTGTAAATGCATTTTAAGTTCGCGGGGATTTAATTTCGCGGTAGCGGGAAAAATGACTTTTCGCGGTGGGTTTAATTTCGCGGTAACACCATCGAAAAGAATAGAAAAATGTTCGCGGTGGATTTAAGTTCGCAGTAAAGTGGTCGCCGCGAAAACCGCGAACATTAATCCACCGCGAACATTTCTGCATTTACAGTATTGCAAATGTATGAACCGTTATGGTAGTCCTCCACGCGCTAAGTTTGTCAGAATCTCCAAGCAGATGTTGGGAGTCCTAATCTTTTCGTTTTCTTTTGCCGTCAGTTTGAATTATCACAAACTACCAGGGAGCGAGAAAAAACGATATGATTTACCTTCCAAAATTTGCTCGGAGTTTACCGAGAATTCTCAGATTTAGGGAGACAGCTTGAAACAGCAGCGGGCAACAAGAAAAACGGATCTTTTTTTTAAATCCAGCATTCGGATATTGCGTTTCTCTGCGTGTTTGCAGCTATAGCAAATCCCTCTCATTACATATACCGCAATGTTTGCATCTGTCTGCTTTGAAATATCAAAGTCCACGCTGTTACTTTTGCTTGCTTGCAGGTAACCGATCTACTTGTTGAAAATCAACGTCAGTTGTTAGCGCTAATTAGGCTTAGGTCACATTTTAAAAAAGGGGCCCGGCCGGGCAGCTATCGGGAGCGAAAAGAAATTATATAAAAGACATCAAAATGCACAAAATGTCAAAATAAGATTCAAAGGCATAATTTGTGTATTTTGCTTGGTATACAATTTGATTTCTCGTTTCTTAAAACATCCCGGCCGGGCCCCGGGTTGGAAATGTGACCCAGGCCTTAATGAATGAAGAAATACATGAATAGATGCATGAATGCGAAATGAGTGAGTGAAAGAAAGAACTAACGAATCAATTACTAGTAATGAATGAATCAATCAATCAATCAATGACATGGCTAAGCTGAGATCAACCATGCACAACATTAACAACGTCACGTGGTTGAACCAAGGAGGTTATGTAACAGCCATGCTCAATTATAATGGGCTGAACAAAGTTGTTCTTCTAGTATGGTCGCCATTGTTGAAATAATGGAGCACGGATTGGTTCATATTCGGCAAGGGGGGGGGGGTAAAGTGGAGGTGGTGACGTGGCCGCTTGACGTGGAAAACGTGTGAAATTCAGGGCGAAACTACTCTCCAAGCAGGGGTTAGGCTCTGGCTGTTTTTTAAATATTTTTAGTCGTTTTTATCGGACTTTTTATTTTATCATTTTTCTTGAAGTACGCCAGCCAAACTTTAGTTTGACAATACAAGATACAATACAAAGTAGATAGCCTGATAAAAAAGAGCCTAACCTCTGCTTGGAGAGTAGGGCGAAACAACCACAGGCCGGTGCAGAATCTTTACCGGGACTACATCTCTCTCCTTCCACAATCGTGTATCAGAGACATGTGCAATCTTGTGGTAAAATCATTCTTTATTCGTGGATTAAAGAAAGATACATGTAACCCAGGTCAGGGGGCATTGACAGACGTAAATGATATTGCACAGAAGTTTTGCTTGCTATTACCTTAAAAATATATTGCAATCAATTACATTTAGAATCACAATATGATATTTTGTTATGTGTCATAACCTAAATCTGATAGAAAGAGCTAACTAGTTTCTACAGCAAGTGTCTGCCTCCCAGTGCGTCTCATGGCGCGCGTTCCATACAGCATAAGATGACAACATTGCTATACGGCTAATGGGTATATCTCTGGGTAGCAGATTCCACAGTTTAACTGATCTGTAACAACGAACCCCCCCGACGGAACCTGCCCGGGGACGCCGAAACCCACACGGCCGGTGATACCCTCTACCCCGCCCCGCCGGTGTCAGCCCGGCCTCGCCCGTAAACGTCGTACCAGAGTACCACTATATCTCGTGTACTTCCCAATGCCATTCACTTCGTTACGTATATCACTTTTTTAAAAACCGTTGTCAAGAGGAATGAAGAATCAATGAAGTCATAGCCATGTGTCCGTCGTGTTTTTTTTAAGGAAAAATGCGTTTTGGGGGAATTGGACGACATTACGTTCCCAGTTGAATTAAATGTGCCATTCACTTTTAACAAGACACAAATGTTCACTGTTACCTTAGTCTCCAAGTAGATCTTCCGACGTGAAAATCAAAATCGCAACTACCGGTTAAGACTATGTCGCACGCATACAGCTACCGTGCGCAGTTTCTGCCACTGGAAGACCTGCATAGAGATTATGCAACCCGCGACATTTTTCTCACGCAGGCACGACGCAACTTAATCTAGCGACCTACTACTAGCGACCCCTCTACTCCGCTTCTGCTTGGAGCAGGCACGAGTCAAACACACCAAGACACAAATGTAAACAGTAAACATTGCGTACCTGGATGATGACGTGTGTTCTCTCTGAAATCTCAAGGCGTCTTTTGAGGAGCTGAGACCGAGTCGGTTGCTCCCGCACAGCTTCAGAACTTGAACCGGTCTGAGACTTCTAGACTGATCTACCTGATAATTACTAAATAACTCAAACTAAATGTCGAGTCAATTAAGTCTTACCTTCAATGTCTTCCTCTTCACCAATCACGTTTATTATTCAACAGGTTACGCAATCATCATTTTTTATGTATCGGTGGATATACGCACTGCAAGCTTTCATCGGCCCGGTTATCTAGTAAATCTGGTAAGAGAATATACATATCAAGAATGTACACTGTTCTTCTTAGATGCCAGTTCTTGTAAAAAGTTTCATTTTTCGAATAATGCGAAGATGTGAACGAGCCATGTATGGACTCGGCCAAACTGCACACAACGGGAACCGCCTTAACGGCCGATTATCCGGTTTGGTAACACCAATTGACGATGACAACTAAACAATGCCACTCTATCATTACTTCAGGTGTATATACTAGTATATATATATATATATATATATATATATATATATATATATATATATATATATATATTGTGACAACGTCATCTGTAACTACTGTAGTATTGATATTATTGAAGTAGTCCACAACATAAGAGTCGTCAAGATTTATTCAAGATACAAGAAAATTTCAATCCCTTGTCACAAAATTTACATTGAAAACACCGATTTAAAAGTTAATGATGCATGAATTAGTTTTAAAAATTAATGGAAAACAAAATCACGCTTTGACCTGTACATAACTGATGATATGCCTGTCCCTGCATTATATAGTTTTATACATTGTAGAATAAGCTTTATTTACTGTCAACAGTTGAACACCCGCCTTGGCAACAAGGCCACACTGTGACGTGTACATGATTTAACACTGTAAATGCATTTAATTTCGCGGGGATTTAATTTCGCGGTAGTAGCGGGAAAAAGTACTTTTCGCGGTGGATTTAAGTTCGCGGTAACACCATAGACTGCAGTCTAATACGGTACCATAATAGAAAAATGTTTGTCGTCACCGCGAAAACCGCGAACATTTCTGAATTTACAGTAACATATACATGCTGCGGCTGCTGAACGACAGACATTTCCAATGATTGCGTCAAGAGCCACAGGAATTCAATAGTTGGGTCGCAGTGTTGTAAAAAAGTAAGTAAGCAAGTTGTCACTCAGAGATCGCGCCGTTTCATAGACAGAGATCCTAACGGGTTTTGTTGAAGGCCAGAGGGGTCGCTGTAAATGTGTAATCTCCAAGCAGATCCTACGGTAACATAAGTTACTAGTAGTATCAAAAGTTGGCAGAGGAGTGAAGCCGGCTTAGGAGTGAGTTTCGCTACCGGGGCAAATGGACACCTCTTGGCTGACTACACTCCTTGGCCAGTTTGGTACTATCTTATATGCCATTGTACAATCTGCTTGGAGATTACAGAGGGGTCGCTGTGTATTTAAGGAGCCTTGTAATTAGCGTGGGAAAAAGTCAGCGGGTTATGTAACCCCCCTGCCCAACTGAGCGGGCGGGTAGCCGGAGGGGCCGCTATAGTGATATCGCGTGTTAATAATCGGCGTGAGAAAAATGTCCCGGGTTACATAACCTTCAGTTACCTTGGTCGGGTCATTAGAAATAATGACTGTGCTACTGGCCTGAGGCGCATCTTGCTTGTTGGCACGAGAAAAAAACAAACACGATGCTCTTTTTTTTATTTATTTTTGTTCATTTTACAAAAAAAGAAAGGCACAAAGAATAAACAATACAATAAGGTAACACACATACACCAGGCCCTCCGCGACCCCACGGATTTTTGCAAAGTCATCACCCTCGATATATGATAAACATACAGTACATTTATCGACATTTTGAACAAAAGCCATTAGAACAATATTATGTAGGTGTCATTGGCCAACGTTTATATCATTCGAAGGCACTCTCCCGGCCGCCCTCCATTTCATTGTTGTCGTCCGTTCCGTATTTACAACATGTATGTGGGCACGGTGAGAACCCGTCGGGCGGGTATGACGTTACCCGAACGGTGTTCGGGATTCATCGGCAGAACTCGGCTGTCTTCGTAAGTCAACTTCGGGTTGCTAGTCGCGTAAGCTAAATCTTACCAGGTCATTTTATGGAATAAAGAGTAGTAAAAAAATGGCTAAACTAGACGTACATTATATCCGTTTTCTTGATTTCAGTTTCCCAGCGGCTATCTGTAGCAGACTTATTATAAGGTCTGACAGTTTACGCTTTAATAATGTAGCTGATTTTTATTGCCGGGCAATTTCTTAGTACAAACTCTACTATCTTTGAAAACTAAATTCCGTTTGCTACAGTTACAACTTCTGTATTCACAGCAAGCTTTCACATGTCTGAGTCTTCATATGGTGCATACTAGTACGTAATCATTTCTTATCCCGGACAAAAGCAGCAGACGTTGAAAGACATCACACCTCTATGAAATATTTAGCAAAAGTTCAAAGACATCGCACCTCTATTTAGAGATATCTTAAAGTTATGCACATGTCTTCTACATCTAAGCTGGCCGTCTTCATAGGTATGAAGATGGTAACCAAAAAAATACAAGCCACTTGCACATTCGTTATCATGTTTTATTTACAAAAGGAAGTGCTCAAACTTTCCACTCACACAAAAATGCAAACAGCATCAACTCAGCTCTATAGCAGCAATTAAAAACAATCAGTAGCTAGAACGTGCTTTCTAGCCGGAAAGCTTCACAGACTACGTGGGGAAGTATGAATATACAATAGCAGCGAGTTCCCCTTTATCCACTGCAGCATCTGGTAACACTAATTCACCTTTATCCGCAGGGTAACCTATATTCGTTGTATTTAAAGACAGGATATTTCGGGATATCAAGTCTACTGACGGTGGTCTCAAACTGCATTATACGACCTGTACTTAGCTTGTTAGAAAGCAAAAACGTACAATAAAGGTCTTCATTCATTCATTCATTGAAAAAACAACAATTTGAAGCCACCGTCCATCTACGTGATATCCCTAAACATCCTGTTTTTCGGTACAACGGATATAGGTTACCCCGCGAATAAAGGTGAACTAGCGTCACATACATTAACCGCTTCTTCGCAGGCTTTACAAACCGTGTTCATTCACATGTTCTGTTCATCCGCGTGAATATAATTTGGTGCATGGCTTTGTTCACTTTCTACTTCTACTTTGAGACAGCATAGTCTACCTGCTATATCAAACGTTAACTGTCACCTGTGCCAGTGAGTTAATCTCCGAGCAGATATATCGGTTGGGATTGTGGCCTTTTCTGTGTCTCGCTAGATCATGTAGAATGATAGCCTGGATACCATACCCCAACCTCAAAATATATCTTTCGTGCACGATAGATACTTGAGATCGGGCTGGGGTTTGGTAACCAGGCTAGTAGAATGAAAAACGCGCGTTTTTACTCTTCACCAATCTCTAGAATTGAAAACACGAACATTGCGGACGACTACATACAGAGATATACTGAGACGCAGTAAGAACCCACAAAACAACACGGTCCTATACATCTGCTTGAAGACTAACTCTTAGTCTCCCTCGCTAGGGTCCATGTACACCAAAAGCCATATTAGCTCTCCCTAGCCAAAAGAGGATACGTCTATCTATATATATATATGGTACAGAACTGAGTCTGGTACGGACTGCCTACGCTGGCTATAGGGAATATTTTACCTTGGAATGTTTGGCCACCATCGCAGTTATGCGGACTGATGGCTCTCATCTACTCTCCAAGCAGAGGTTAGGCTCCGGCTGTTTTTCTACACGATGGGTTACACGTATGCACCGGCAGGCTGGTAGATCCGCCATAAGTACAAGTACAAGGATGACAGGTTGGTGGATTCACTACACGATGGGTAACATGTATGCACCACCAGGTTGGGAGATTCGCCATAAGTACAAGTACAAGGATGACAGGTTGGTGTATTCACTACACGATGGGTAACATGTATGCACCACCAGGCTGGGAGATCCGCCATAAGTACAAGTACAAGGATGACAGGTTGGTGTATTCACTACACGAAGGGAAACATGCATGCCCCGCCAGGCTGGGAGATCCGCCATAAGTACCAGTACCAGGATGACAGGTTGGTGTATTCCCTACACGATGGGTTAACAT
>NC_049979.1:2082926-2096863 GCF_000003815.2 Branchiostoma floridae
CGGAGCCTAACCTCTGCTTGGAGAGTAGCTCTCATCGGTCTCATGGCTCCCCTCGCTCTTTTGCTCGATCCATAACTCCTTAAGTTGGGGTCACACGTGCACATATATATTCAAGTCCGTATGAGGTCCGTAAGTCTAAACCTCTACCAGGCTGCACAGGTTGCTGAAAAATAGTAGAAATTTGGCAAATATAGACAGAAATGATGCGAGACGAGTTAGCTATTTCCCAAACCATACTCATAGCTAGTTCCTCTGGCATGTTATGTGTCTATATTTGTCCAAATTCTGCCAGTGACCTGTGGAGCCTGATGGAGGCTAAGACCGACCACATGCGGGCTTGAATATATACTGTATGTATGAATCTGGCTTTTTATTGAGTAGGAAGGCCAGGTAAAGGCTACCCTGAACCACTGAACTAGTCGCTAATAATACCCCCTTTCCACCAGGACGGCGCTCTCGCAGCGCTCTCTCTGCGACCTTAAATTTGACGTATCCATCAACGAATTGTATAGAAAAGAAACGAATCTTTTTACACTTTGTGTGTTTCGTTGTCTTCTCAGTCACACTCTCACGTTTTGTACGATGCCTAAACAACATGAGCGTGCAGCAGCGACCCCTGGCGGAGAGAAAGTTCCCTAGTCCGAGCCAGGGTCGGTGAACATCATGAGCGTGCTGCGATGGCGGTACAGGTGCGACCAGCGTGGCGGGTTGATCAGGGTCCGGCGGTCCGGCTGGCTCGCGTAGTTGGTCTCCACGCGCCGCCGGTCCTCGCCGTGGTTCAATCGCTCCCGCTTGCACAGGAACAGGCTCTCGTCGTGAGGCCCGTAGTACAGGCCGGCCTGCTTACACTCCTGCAACAGGGGAAGCAAAAATCACACATTCATCGCACCACACGCAAACAGGAACAGGCTCTCGTCGTGAGGCCCGTAGTACAGGCCCGCCTGCTTACACTCCTGCAACAGGGGAAGGGGAAAAGTCACATTCATCGCACCACACGCAAACAGGAACAGGCTCTCGTCGTGAGGCCCGTAGTACAGGCCGGCCTGCTTACACTCCTGCAAAGGTGGAAGCAAAAATCACATTCATCGCACCACACGCAAACAGGAACAGGCTCTCGTCGTGAGGCCCGTAGTACAGGCCAGCCTGCTTACACTCCTGAAACAGGGGAAGGAAAAAGACACACATTCATCGCACCACACGCAAACAGGAACAGGCTCTCGTCGTAAGGCCCGTAGTACAGGCCAGCTAGCCTGTTTACACTCCTGCAACAGGGGAAGCAAAAATCACATTCATCGCACCACACGCAAACAGGAACAGGCTCTCGTCGTGAGGCCCGTAGTACAGGCCAGCCTGCTTACACTCCTGCAAAGGTGGAAGCAAAAATCAAGACCCGGCATGCTATTTGACTATTAGTCTCCAAGCAGGCCCTACGGTGCCTTAAGATAGTAAAGGATAGTATCAAAGCTGGCTAAGGAGTATAGCCGGCACCGGGTTTTGACTCCCTTTGGCCGGCTATACCTTGGCCAGCTTTGATACTATCTTATGGCACCGTAGGGTCTGCTTGGAGACTATTTGACTATGTGTTGTAGAATTAGAATTCCCCACTTCAGATACTTGAACAGTAAAGAGAAATTTATATTCCTTACAGCTTTCGATAAACCAACTCTAATCAATCACAATCATGCAGCTGGCTACATTTATGCTATTACTAAGAACGGAGATAGGTCACTCTAACCCTGATGGTGGTGTCTGACAGACATCGAAACGAGTACGGATGTGAGTACTACCCTGGTGGTGTTAACAAGAACTTTTACTATATTCAGCTATCTTGTATTGGAAAATGCTGTCAGAGCTCCTTGTCAGCGGTTTTTTTTTCACAGCCTGCTTAAACATTCTACATCATCAAAATAGTACGATGGCTTACGACGAATGTGAACGTTATATTTATCCAGATTTCCGGCAACGTTTAGATAAGAATAGAAACAGTAGATTGAATCTGATTAATAATTCTTTGACAAAGACTGGCCATGGTAATGTTCAGTAAAATGAAAACACTACGACTCAAGAAGGAAGGCACAACTGACCCTGAGAATGACTTCTCTGTTCTTCATGTCTGTTTTCCACTCGGGCACGTACAGCTGGGGGATGGTGGGGTGGAGGTCCGACCACTTAGGGATGTGCTGAAAGTTTCCCGGTGTCTTAGACCTGTGGAGAGAAGGAATGGCATCTTAAGAAGGTCTTAAGACAAGGAAGTCAAAGTTTCTTCAAGAAGTAAGAAATACACTGTTATTTATTAATTTATCTTTTCATTTTAAGACTGAAGGGTCATTTCTGACCTGGGTACCTCTACAGTCAGGCTGTGCATTCATTTGTCTTTATCTATCGAGATTTGGTACATTTGTGCAAGGATTGGCATAACAGGTGACTATCGCATTTTCAAGATGTCAACCCAGAACTAGGCTGTCTATTAGATCTGATCCAATCACACCGGGAAGGATCCCTACCCTTTTCGATAAGTGTTATGGGTTCTTTAACTCACTTTAACCCACACGAGATGCGGCTAACTCAAACACGGGACCTCCAGTGTTACACATTTCAATCGCTTCCGAGAGGACGCCCATAACCGAATCTAGGTACATTGTACTTATTTTCTCCTGAGCTGTTGGAAGAAATGGGTGTTAAGTGCCTTTCCCAAGGACACAGCATTGGGGCCTGCTGTATAGCTGGGATTCGAACCCTAACTTCAAATCCTAAGGTTCTACTAACCAAATATGTGCTCAAGATTGCACGGTGTTCTTGTGGATTTTTGCTGCGGAATCAGGGTAGAAGACGCGTTATTGTTAGGGCTGGTAAAAAGCGTGCACAGCGGCTTATCTTATGTCAACAAACACATGTCAAGTGTACCGGTGATGTGGTCACGTGTTCGGACCTGTCCATGTCAGCTGCAGCAGGTGAGTCACAGGTGTGCATGCATTTTTTTTCAGATGCTTAAAGTGAGTTAAAGGTAACCAAGATCTTAAGCAGAAAGAGACCACTGTTTTCAGGTTGTGGAAGTGACTTTTTGTTTAATGGCGTCTTGCTTGAACTATGCGAGACCAGAATCAGAAGGAAAGCCCCTCCCTCACTACGCTGGATTTCGTAGACTACTCCGCTGTTGCTTGGGGAATGAATGAAATAAACGCAGTGTCGTTCTTTTTACTTGAATCTCAAGACAACAGCAAAGTTTTGAATGTTGATTGGGAAAATCCGATTCACGCACTAGAATTTTTGCATTCCAAATCGTTCCCGAAGACACTGCAAAGCTTGATACGACAGTTGAAATAGCTTCTATCATGCAATACTTATTTCCGCCGGTTGACACTCATAGAGCTATTCGACTTTTATGAGTTAGAATGTACAAATCCAAGCGTCCTTCCAGGTTTATGGGGACCACTTCTTTGTGTACTATTGTGCTCTAAAGTAAATAAACGACGCGACCTTATTTACGTTGCTAAGAAGGTTTAAAAAAAAGAAACTTTTAAAAGAAAATTCAAGTTCTATTTCGACTTTAGTATCGTCAAAATTTCTACGAAGACTTCAACGTTAAGAAATGAACGGCTGCCCTTCACTGTAGGATGTGCGGTAAATCTATCCACGCGTCCTGCATGTACCTTATCAAGAGTCCTGAAGCCCCTGTTGGTCTCAAAGGAGTTTCCTTTGAGAGCCTGCTGTATTGTGTTTGACGTGTGAGTGATACCCCACTCTGTAGCACACATTAACAATTCATTGGAAATCGGCTATTCTCTTGTAACATAAACACTTTCAGAATTGAGGCGACAAGTTAGTAAATATTTCATGAAAAGACAAAAAAATCGCTTGATCGCTGCTTGGGTTTTATTTGTTCAAGGAGTTCCCGAGGGAAAATGATTTATGATATTGTCTTAGTGCCCTAAATACACCAGGCAACCCAAAAAATCTCGAGGGTCGACCCGGTGAGAAAATAGCTTCACTCCAACAAGGGTTCCATCAAAGGGAATTGTAACCTTACATTTCTTCAGTGGCGCAACTCGATACAGTTTCCCTTGTACTTAACCAACCACCGTATTATGATAAAGTGTTATTTTCGAGGATCGCATTCCTAT
This sequence comes from Branchiostoma floridae, assembly GCF_000003815.2. NCBI lineage: Eukaryota > Metazoa > Chordata > Leptocardii > Amphioxiformes > Branchiostomatidae > Branchiostoma > Branchiostoma floridae. The sequence continues at coordinate 2,087,048 of NC_049979.1, forward strand.
GGGTCCGTGCAGGCGGATAGCAACTGTGGCGACTTCGACCACAACACTTTTTTCAAACGATTGTGTCATTTCAAGTGGATTAAAAATCCCCTCATTATGCATTTGAGCCGAAAATCCTCATGCAAACGTAAGATTTCAATGCAAGTTTTTAAAAGACAACGTAAGGTTTGCAAAATACATCGAAAAGTGACCAATGTTTACCTGTAATCTTACCTACTGTATCGCAATGCACAGGTGATTTTACTTCCTGACTTGGGGGTGTTTCTTACAACTTTTTAGGCCCCCCAAAAAACTTGAAAAACTTTGTGGTTGCAGAAATGCATTGCACCTATCAGCATCTGTAAACTCTAATTCGGAAGAAGTAGGAAAACTCACATCTCGGAGTACTGCAGGGCGACTTTTGGTGTGACCGAAGATCGCGGTGGGCCGCCGTCTGCCATCTTGGTTGCTAGTAGACGCTATCCGGTCTCCAGGGCAGCTGATGCCTCATTTGCATATTGACCCCACCGTCAGAGGTCACCTTGTGTCCCGGCGTGGGGAGGGCGGCAGCGGTCGTCTGGCGTGTTTTTTTCGGATTTTCAACCGGTTGTTTAAAGAAATTGTCAACATATTCGTCACATAGATAGACTGCGTACTAATTACAAGGAACGTATGAAAATATAGAGGTAAGAAATGTGATCTTGTGCGGCGTAGAAATCACAATTTCTTGACATTTTTTTTTTAATTATTTGTGGACTGGTGGGGGAGGGGGGCAAACGAGCATGCATGCAAGGAGGTGGAAACTGTATTTTGAACGGGTGAATGTTTGGCTAGACCCTGTGCCACATGTACTCAGAAAGAAGCAAAATGTTGAATTTCATTATTTTAAAACCATTTTAGAAGTTTGACTAGGTCTCAGCAAGCTAGTTTCATATCTGTATGAATTTCATAATGATAAGGCAACCCAAGTGTGAAAACCCAGCTTTGGGGCCACAATGCTACATGTAACGTTAAGCTGTAGTAGGATACAAATTATTATGATAACTTGATGAAAAGATTTTGTTTTGCTTTTATTGTTATTAGAAACATGTCTAGCTTGAACTTTTTCTGAAATGCCTATATCTATTTCTATCTATCTACATATCTCTCTGTTCATACCGGTATATATTTAGTATTTACCTGAATTTACCTGAACCGCATAGCCAAATGACCCTCTACCACGTCCAGAGCCTTCAACCACTTGAAGTTGGACGTTACATGAAGAAGAAGAAGGCTGTATTCCTCCCGCGGTCTATCTTGTTTTTGTAGCAGTTCACAGTGTATATATATATATATATATACATTCTACTGGATCGTGATCTCTACCGATTTTCCTTGGAGAGATCGCGATCGGAGTTGGCCCAAGGACCAACTCTGATCGCGATCTCTCCTAGGAGAATTGCCTATTCTACTGGATCGTGATCTCTACTGTGACATACGCATATATTGTATATATATAGAGAGAGAGAAAGACACTTAGATATAGATATAACGTTAACATTATAGATACATGTAACATTGTTAACAAAAACACTATGACATATAACCCTGTATATTATAATCAAATTGTTATAATGTATATTTCATCTCTGGAAGCTAGAAGCTGGGGAAGATGCTTGGGCTCAGGACATCGCTGACAGCACTGTGTCGCCTGGCAGCAGCCTTGCCGAGAGGGAGCGCTGCAACCACAGGACACATACAGGGAAGAGGTGAGGGTTGTTACTGGGTTTGTAGCCTGATTTAATCTCGCTTATAGCAGCCCGCCCAACATCCGCTGGCCTAATATTATAATAATATTAAAGTTGTTCCTTAAAGCAATTGTTCAAGCAACTGGATATTATTTTGGAAACAGTCAGATGTCTCAGATAACATCCATTATCTTTCCTCAGTGACACTGAAGAGATATAGTTATTAGTTGTAGAGCAGGTTTCATATCCTAACTAGAACGGATTGATATGCAAAGCTATTGAGGACAATTATTTGCTCTTCAACTAGATCTCTTCAGTGTCACTGACAAAATGATAATGGGTGCAATCTGAAACATCTGACAGTTTCCAAAATCATTTCCAGTTGCTCGAGTAATTCACTAATTGTTATTTGCCGTCCTTAGTACCTTGATTCATCGACGTAAGTTGTCCCTTTCTTTCCTTACACAGATCCAGTTTTAGCTGGCCTGTGCAGCCCTCTGCTGACGTTCCCTCCCCCCTGCCCACTCCTGACCCCCACGAGGACATACCTGAAGTACAGAACACCAAACCTGCACCAGTTACACCTCCGCGGCCCGCCCAAGCCCAAACCAAAGAAGCTGAAAGGGACGGAGGGGCGGCCTCAGCTCAAGGGCGTCGTACTCAAGGTCTTTATTTTTTTTTCAGGCTTTATTCAACAAAATACAAAATAGTGCATTACAAATCACAACAAGAGTGCAATAGAACATTACTTACAAGTGTGACAGAATATTTCTGTGGTGCTTTTTAACATCACTAAGGTATAGAAATCTTTAAAAGATCTGTAGATGTCAACAGTCTGATTTCCCTTACTTTGGTTTCTGCACCAGTTTTTGCATATGACATATTTTGCTATAGTAATCAATAAATTAATTGACATAGGTATCAAATACTTTGTATAGATTATCTGTTTTATGACCTAGTATGTTGGTTTTGAGCTGTTGATGGTTTGGTTATACCATACATTTATCACATTACATTTATCACAGGCATTTGGCATATTTTTCCATGCTCAAGGTCTTCATCCGCAAGCCCAAGAAGCCCAACTCTGCCAACCGCAAGTGCTGTCGCGTCCGGCTGAGCACGGGCCGCGAGGCCATCGCGTTCATCCCCGGGGAGGGTCACAACCTGCAGGAGCACAACGTGGTGCTGGTGGAGGGGAAGCGGCCGCAGGACCTGCCAGGGGTCAAGCTCAAGGTCATCAGGGGGGCGCTGGACTGTGCGCACGTTAAGAAGAAGACACAATAAACAGCAGTCTCTGTGCATCAGGGGGGCGCTGGACTGAACTGTAGCACAGTACAGTCGAAACTGGCCGAGAAGACTCATCAGGTTACTAATATGATCTGGACAGGTGCCACGTGTACATGTGACTGTAGACAGGATTCCTGTTGCATTTGTTAATGGGAAAAATCACCAACAAGAAATCACAACGGCAAGGTGGTCCAGGGCTTTACGTGTACTACAGGTTTGACTGTATAGGATGAATGGCATATATTTTACATCCTTAGTGTAAGACGTTGTGTTGCCAATGTGGTATAATTAAAAATTCTTACTAAAAGAACTATCGGGTCGTAGTTAAAGTTATGATGTACCACTGCAATGATCATAATACAATGTAGCTGTTATTTGCAAGCATATTGTTTCAGTTCAATTGAATATGGGCTTCATACACAGTTGCTAAAAACAAGCAATTCCCTTCAATAAAATGACTAGATAAAGGAAAAAAGTGACTTTCAAAGTCTTTATCATAAATCAATTGTTGGTAGAACTATACAACTTAGCACCTATGGGTAAACAAGCATTTCCCAGAAATACTAGTAGATAAATGCTCTGCCTAAATAAAAATGAGCAGAGCACATTAGGACACAGAAGTTTTATTTACACAACAAAAAGTGCAATGACATGCATTATGGTTTTGTATAAACTACAAAATGGACATACATGATAAATCTTAAAATTCTACTTTAAGCCTTACAATAAAGTCTAACATGTCTAATATCTTGGTCTGGTAATCTTGTAAAGGAGAAACTAATTCTGATTTCTGTCCTTGCTCTGATAAAGTTTTATTGCAATTTTCTTTTTCTGTACAGATTTTTGCCAAAGGGAGGATGAAAAATGTGCTTCCAAATCTATAATATCTTTCTTTCTCTTTCCAAATGTAGCATGGCCACCTTAGCTTCTATGGGTCAGGCTTTTGGGGCTAAATGTAATATAGAGAGAGTGCCTTTTCCTGATGTCAGCAGCATCTTGGTATTTTCAAGATAAGCACAAATTGTAAGTTCATGAAATTTTCTACAATCAGTGACTTGTTGACGTAAGACACATGCCTCCTAAAAGAGGCTGGGAAAGATCCATTCAAGTCTCGAACCTAGTCTTGTGATCTCCCGAGACCAGGTCATTCCCTGATCAAGATGTACAGAGCAGACATCGAAAATTTCGAGGTATGTGTTTTCAAAGAGTCATTGAATGAAGAATATTTTTTATGTTAATAGAACATTCTTCAAATTAACATCAGCATTTACTCATACGTGACTGATAAACCTCTTCAATGAAGCACACTGTGATCTTAAAATGGTGCAAATGATATATTAAAGTCTATACTGCACTTGCTATCTCTAAGGGGTGGTAGTCCTTAAGGTTTAGGAGGGATGGGTTAATGATGATGATGACTGGTTTATTCATGCAAACAATTAAAAAGTACACAAGCCTCTGATGGCAGCCCAAAGGCTGAATTGGTGGGCTAGTTAACAATTACAAATGGAATTATAAACTGTTAAAACTATTTACATATATATATAATCATCATTAAGCAGACTTATTTACCAATGTCACCACTGGGAAGGCTGAAACAAACAGTTTATACAATGTCATTATTGAGTAAGGACACCATGTAGTAGATCTGACTTTTCGTTAATCGGGTTGGTTACCGTTGTTGCCTCCAGTCCAACAGAAAGCACACCAGGTTACCCCAACTATTCCAACACTGTTTGTGTTGGGTTCTTTCATATGCATAGGCTTGGTGCTTGAGGCTAATGCCAAAGCTCCCAGAGGTATACAAGTACGAGCTTCCACAAGCGTGCCAGTCCTTAAGATTTAGGAGGGACAGGTGTACTGTCCTACAGGTGAGTAGATCACGTCTTCAGGGTAGCCGAAGGCCTGCGGCCCGACCACCTGCAGCGCCTCAGGTGTGCAGAGGAGCGGGGGGGCGGGGAGGGACGGGTTTGTTACAGGTGTACTCTCCCACAGGTGAGTAGATCACGTCTTCAGGGTAGCCGAAGGCCTGCGGCCCGACCACCTGCAGTGCCTCAGGTGTGCAGAGGAGCGGGGGGGGGGGAGGGACGGGTTTGTTACAGGTGTACTCTCCCACAGGTGAGTAGATCACGTCTTCAGGGTAGCCGAACGCCTGCGGCCCGACCACCTGTAGTGCCTCAGGTGTGCAGAGGAGCGGGGGGGCGGGGAGGGACGGGTTTGTTACAGGTGTACTCTCCCACAGGTGAGTAGATCACGTCTTCAGGGTAGCCGAACGCCTGCGGCCCGACCACCTGCAGCGCCTCAGGTGTGCAGAGGAGCGGGGGGGCGGGGAGAACCAGCACGGCCACGCGCAGCCCATAGCGCTGCTCCTCTGTGGCGATGGGAGTTCCCGAGTCGGCGTCCACGATCGTGATGAGGTCAGGAACACACGCCACCACCTGCAGGGAGAACAAAGTAAGTCTTTCAATATTTGTAAACTATAGGTAGTACATGTTCTTCAACTAGATCATTTTTACATATCAATTCACAGCTAGGATATATAAACCCTCTGCAACAAGATCTCTTCAGTGTCACTGACAAAAACTGCTGGATAGTCTGACCGTTTCCAAAACCATATCCAGTTGCTTGAGTAACTTACTTTTTGGCATACCTTATTACCTGGATGTCTAACCTACATCAACGTACATTTAGTACAGTACTGGGATTTTCTACTGCAGAAGTACACAATGACATTAAGACAATAAGTCAGTCACAACTGAGGAGAAAGTCTTCAGGTTAGTTCAGTACTACAATTGGTACAAAGGCCTGTTACTGTGTACTGTGTTAGAAAGTTGGCACTCTTGGCAGCCAGGGGCTGAATTGCGAGGAGCTCACAATAGGCGGGGCTAAATCGCAAGTGTCTGGAGCGAGCTGCCATTTGGCGCCACTCAGGTGACCTCAATACGACAGTAATTGCCCCAGGTGCGGCCAAGGTACTGTAGGTTTTGAACCACTCACACCGCACAATCGCACATGTGATGGGTTCTTTTACGTGCGTGGGGTATGCCTCTCCCCAGATACAGGACCTCCATTGAACGTCCTATCCGAGGGACCGCCCTAGCCGAAGCTATAGGTACTCAATTTCACCTGAGTAAAGTAAGGAAAGTCGTGTTAAGTGCCTTTCCCAAGGGCACAAGATCGGTAACACGGCACCGGGATTCGAACCCGCGACCTCTCGGTCACGGGCCGAACACACTGCCACTGCACTACGCGGTCCCACAAATTATGGCCGTGATTCGCACCTTGTTGTCGCTCAGGAATCTTGCCACCAGGTTCTCGTTCTGGAAGTCGATCTTCAGGGTTTCATCCAGGAAATCCCCCGACCCCTCGACCTTCAGAATCCCTCGGGCAAACCCGGCAGTGGTGGTCCTCTGGACATCTGAGACCTGGGGCGCAAGAACACTTAGTTGTCACCTCACAAATTTGGATAAAATGTCATACAGCTTACCATAGGTGGAGAAGATCTGACCCGGGTATTGATGATTTATGCAATTCACCAAAAAGTAGTTACTCAAGCAACTGGATATGGTTTTGGAAACGGTCAGACGTTTCGGATAGAATCCACTATCCTTCGTCAGTGACACTGAAGTGATCTGGAAGAAACAGGTCTTTTATACACTATGAATGAAGACAATTTCAATTTCCAAGAGGAAATGTTGTTAGATAATTCAGACAGGAGACAATTTGGATTCCAAAGAAAACAAACGTAAGGAAGAATCAATGCTGAAGACAATTTGGATTTCAAAGGATACAAATGTAGCAAGGCTAAGACACAGTGGATTCTATCCGAAACATCCGACCGTTTCCAAAACCATAATCCAGTTGTTTGACTAACTACTTTTTGGTGTATCTTATTACCTGGATGTCTAACCTACATCGACGGATTTATGCAATTACTGACCTTTCCCGTGGCCAGAAGCCTGCCGCTCTCCTGCTGCAGGATGGCGTGAATGGGGGATATGCTGTTCTTGTAGGCGTGTAAAACGGCGTGGCCCAGGCGCCAGGCGCGGCTGAGGGAGTACTGGATGCAGGAGGACCGGACCTGGGCGGCGGTGAGCGGTGCGAATGCCACCCCAGCACTGCAGCTGTGGGGAAACACAGGGTCACACTAAAGCTAAGGGCACAACCCGCCGTACGTGCAAGTTGCATGGTGTCTAGTCACGTGCCAAAACGTGGGCAATCTTTTGGGATCCGTAAGTGGTAAGTTCCGCCTCCGTACAAACTCGAACGGAATCCAACAAATTTTGGAACATGCATACACGCCATAGACTTTACGTGTCAGCCATCGGGCTGCGAACTCGCTGCTCTTGCCATTCCTTACCCACGTTTTCAGAAAAACGTGGTGGATGTGACTTCCAAAAAAAAAACGTATGGACAAATAGCACGTATGGCGGGTTGTTCCCTTAGCTGAAGTGGATTCAGAGAACGACGTTCTTTAGTTGATCTGTTTAAGTCTCGGACGCATTCTGTGAACAAGATGTGCTGCTAGACATCGAAAATTTGTAGGTATGTGCCTTTCAAAAGTATCACTTAATGAAGAATATTCTATATACTCTCTGGCTTAACTGATTCTAAATTCAAATACCCTTTAATAATGATGATATTTGTCTTTTTTTTTTATAGTCAACAATACATTCGGACTATATCTTCCCTGAAAAGACAGGATAGTTCTAGGCTCACCCCATGTTGACACAGACGGTCCTGAAGTGGTTTTCGAGATGCTTGGCAGAGTCGACTTGTAGCACAGCTGCCCTTTGACCTTTGTCATCAGATAGCGCAGCAGGGCAAGGGTCAACTCCACAGATGAATGAACCAAACATCTGCAGAGGATTAGAACAACATCAACACAATAATATGGTACAATGGTACTACTATGGCATGAATGCCATTTCAATATTTGCCTAACATTATACACAGTGATTGTAACAGTACATTTCTAGGCAAGATTTCTGACTGGCTTTGCGTCACATGTATATGCATGATGCATGGTAATGGGCTTGCGAGCAAGCAATAGTAGGTTCAATACCAGTTGCAATGTCTGCTTCTGTGAAATATTTGATTCTCCAAATAATGCAGGACAGAAGGATGCAACTTTTCTATGAGGAGGAATGTCAGACTGTTCTGTGTTCCAGCTTCTGGAACAGAAGCTGGAATAGGAAGGCCACCCGGATAATGATAGAAAAACAGTCCATAAGTGCATTCCTCTCAAGGGGATTATACACAATATTGTCATGCAGTTTGACGCCCTTCACAGATTGCAACAGCAGGTTTGTATTGTTTGCTGTTCACAGGGATCGACCATTTCTCTCCTCCCACCTGCAGCTCAGGAAACGCCCTCCCCATCCCGTCAGCATCCACCACGGGCAGGTCCAGCGCCGCCCCCACCACCAGCGGCTCCATGGAGTTCAGCCCTCCGATCTCGGCACTCATCACCGCGACAACCCTGACCCCCCGGTCTGCGTCCGTCTGTGTGTCTGTCTGTGAAGGCCTGTAGTCATCCAGGTATGTCACACCGTCACCTCGCTTCACTTCCAGGCCATCTGGGGAATCAATGGACAGCTTAAGTTACACTTAAGTTGCATGATGATTTATTACAATATCATTCACTTTATGTTGCAAAAATCAGCAAGAGTGGCTTTTCACCGGTGGACCTACTAAATCTTTTACTAGTAGTAGTACTAAGTTGTTTATTTTCTTGTAATGAATGTTGATGTTACTTAGCACCAAAATCAGATGCACAAAGATCTTTAAAAAAGATTTGAAATTGTTTCCCTTTTGAGGCCTACTTTCAGAATATTTGTCTACCTCTCACAAGCAAAGTTACATGTAGCATAAAGTCAACTGGTCAGTGACTCTGTCTGGGGATCTAGAGTTCTGCTGTTTTTGCTCACCCGTCTTGCACGCTACTGGAAAGGGTTGCAGTACTTAGGATGAGACGTTAGGCCATGGTCATTGTGCTTGACAAAAACTGGGGAATTTCTCTGGTACGATGAACCTGTGACTACTGTACATAGCGGCTGTCCTTTCTTTCACGACTTGTGGAAGAGTATGATCATGTTTTTTTTTCAATTATTCATTGAATTTATTGAGCTAAAGTGGTTTCAGTTCACTTTTCACTCTGACAACAGCACCTTTATTAGACAGTTGTCCGTTGTTGTACCCGGCAGCGTACAAGTCCTGCACACACCGCAGCGCGTCCCGCGTCTCGGTCCCGCTGCACAGTTTCTCCAGCTGGATGGTGGGAGCACCCATAAAGGCTACGGTCGCCACGGTACCAGTCAGGGCTGGGGTCGTGTCAAGTCTGGGGTTCAAGAACATAGTTTGGATTGGATGATTGAACGGAACTTTCTGTAGACAGGACATCCTGTACACACTCGCTGTGTTTTGTTCCTTGTCTTATTTCTACTGCACTGTTCTAGAGAGGGAGAAAGAGATACAAAAAGAGAAAGAGACTCTACAGAGGGAGTAACCTTCGAAATTATATTAAATTAAGAAGGGACTTTGATTGTTATTCAAGCAAAGACAATGTTGCCTTATTATAGTATTAGCCTATGATAAGGTAACATCCAAAAATAGCCAAATACAGAAGATTAGAAAACTCAGGTCCTCACCTCTCAGGTGCGATGACTCGGATTTTCCTGCCCTTTTCCAGTGCCCGCAGTGCCTGCAGAGGGTGGCGAGGTGGTCCCATGGTTAATTAAGGGATGTAAACTAATTGTTCTGAGTTCAATCCCCAGCAGGTCCCAATGTTGCACCCTTTAGGAAAGGCACTTCTACTGCCTTA
>NC_049979.1:2098063-2099154 GCF_000003815.2 Branchiostoma floridae
GAAAGAAACAAACCTGCAGCCTGCCGAGCTCGGGGCTGCCTCCCCCACCGCAGCCCAGGATCCCGGCGCCCACGGCCAGACACTCCACGTCCCAGGGGCTCAGCACCCACTCCCCCGTCTCAGGGTGGATCTGGGGCTCCGTCTCCTGGAGGGTGGGGAGGTGGCCGGGTGGGGAGGCAGGGGGCGGGGCGGGAGGTGGCTGGTCCGCAACTGGGAATAGATGGTTAAACTATAGTCTGTGTAACACAAACTGCGCTGTCCAGGGCTGTAACTGGCCCCTCCTGCAGAGTTTGTGCTCCACTAGCTATAAGCAAAAATAGAATGTGAAATTAAGCAGAAAAGCAAGAGAGAGAGAAAGAGGGGGAAAGAGAGGAGGTAGAGAGGCAAAGAGGGAAGGAGAGAAAGAAAGAAAGAGGGAAAGAGGACAGCGGCTCAGGACCCACTCCCCCGTCTCAGGGTGGATCTGGGGCTCCGTCTCCTGGGGGGTGGGGAGGTGGCCGGCCGGGGAGGCAGGGGGAGGGGCAGCAGCTGGGGTTCAGAAGGTGGGGAATGAATCATTTCTGCATATTGATTCATAGTTAGGATAAACCTGTTCTTCAACTAGATCTCTTACATATCAAGTCATAGCTAGGATATATAAACCCTCTCCAACAACATCTCTACTGACGAAAACTACTGGATAGTAGTTGAAATGTCTGACCGTTTTCAAAACCATATCCAGTTGCTTGAGTAACTACTTTTTTGGCATAATGGATGGTTAACGTACATGTTTGTCTGATGGTTGGAAGGATGGATGGATGGATGGACGGGCGGATGGATGGATGGATGGCGGATGGATGGATGGACATGTGAATGGTTGGATGTGTGGATGAATGGATGGATGTATGAATGGATGAGTGAATGGTTGGAAGGATGGATGGGTGGATGGATGGATGGATGGATGGAAGGAAGGATGAATGGATGGATGGAAATTGATTGATTGATTGAATGATTTATTGATTGATTGGGAAATCTTATGTCTTACTACTTTTAATATGCCACATTGTAGTCTTTATCAAACAGAAAAAAATAACAAAAAAACATTAAAAAGG
>NC_049979.1:2099254-2103610 GCF_000003815.2 Branchiostoma floridae
TACGGAGGATGATACTCAGGCTAGTAGCTGGCCCCTCCCCGCAGGAGGTCGGCGGATGTTGCCGGGCGGGCTGCCATAAGCGAGATTTAATCAGGCTAGTATGTTTTCCGTAAGGATCGTATGATTACTCAGGCACCCCTGAAATGATAGGGCAAATACGTAGTTGAAGATTTGTACTTGTACTACAGCGCTGCTCTTGGAGCAAATGTATTATCCGCTTGATAATCAGAATATCATTCAGCACCAAGGACAATGCCAACAATAGATCGTACCAAAAAAAAAAAAACCTATAGACCAATTAAAAGAAAACGGCCGGTACAAAATAGAAAGCCCGATAAAAACGCCTAAAACGTAAAACACACACACACACACACACACACACACACACACACACACACACACACACACACACACACACAAAAAAAAAAGCCGGAGCCTAACCTCTGCTTGGAGAGTACTTTTCAAGCAGAGGTTCCGCTCCGGCTGTTTTAGGCGTTTTGTCGGGCTTTCTATTTTGTAGCGTTTTCTTCAAGCGGGACAAAACAGAAAGCCAGAAAGAAACGCATAAAAACACAGCCGGAGCCGAACCTCTATTTGGAGTTTAGGTTTTCCAGTAATCATCATCATATCGGAAATAGTTTTATCAGGTCGGTAGAATATAGGATTAAGGAGAATTTTTATTACACAACCAGTGGGTACTTACATAGATTACGTTACGATGTCTCTCAGAAGGTGTCTTAGAGACATCTAACTGGCATAAGCAATGTAAGTACCCACCACTCTCCAAGCAGAGGTTGAGTCGCGTAGATAGAGTAGAAGTCGGAAAAATTACATGGGCGCTCCTTAAGAGGAGCGCCGGTGTAATTTTTCCAACTTCTACTCGACTCAACCTCTGCTTGGAGAGTAAGTACCCACTGGTTGTGTAATAAGAAGTCTCCTTCATCCATCATCCTATCGTTCCGTGCCAGTACTGCAGCCAGGCCACGGCCTTCTCATTAGCTTCTAGCAGGTCCCAGTAATGCAAACATTATATAACGTTAGTGTTCTCGTGCAAAACAAACACACAAACGGACAGAAACGTTGCACAGTTCAGTTACTCCAAAGCTGGATTCTTCATTAGTCAACATCAATATTCTCGTTAACTTAACCAAGTAACGTAAAATTAATTTCTTTGCCGACTTATACATTTGCCGCATGTCTGTTCCGAATGACTGAACAAATACTGAAGGTGACCTCGGGCGCTGCATGGGCTGACGTCATCACAGGTCAGGGTCATTTCGGCTCGTTTGTATCGCAGCGTAACTTTATCCCTACCTGTGGAAAAGGTACACAACAAAAGATTGAACCAAAAAGAGCTTATAAAAAGACTTTATATTACGTCTTATACAATATACGATGATACAGGGATGACATCTCTCGCTCACTACCGTGAATAACGTATATTTCTCATTTTACTTCAACATCAAGAAACCAGTATAACCCTAGAGAGAACGAAATGCTTGAAAAGACTCAAAAGCACATCTGGAAATGAAGGTCTTACAGTTACAATGACGACAAGAAAGCCCAGAACCCTTGAAGATCTTCTTGTGAAAATGAACGTTTCGGGTGCGTTTCAGTTTGATAACGTTAACGATTAACGCCTTACGCACGTAAAAAAAAGAAAAATAGCTGGCGATTACACACGCACCGCATATCTGCTTGGAGAGGAAGGAAGATACTGTAAATGCAGAAATGTTTGCGGTGGATTAATGTTCGCGGTTTTTGCGGTGGCCTCTTTGCCGCGAATTTAAAACTACCGCGAACATTTTTCAATAGCAGTAAGAGACTACAGTATATGGCGCTACCGCGAACTTAAAACCATCGCGAACTTAAATGCATTTACAGTATCTTGTGACAGGAGACATGTGGCCTCTGACCTCTGGGTTCACTCTACTCTTTAGTACTTTACCCTACGCTGCTCAGCCAACAACAAAGAAGATCCTGCTAGACCAGTTCCCGGGTGTGTAGTGCCAAGTGAGCCCAGTACAATCGTCGCAACAGGTGAGGAATTTGAGAACAGACGCGATGGGCTTGGGAGCAACAATTTGTATAACTCCAGTGTTATACAATTATTACAAATACTAACCGAGAGAGAGAGAGAGAGGATTGTCATGTGTTTTGGTATGTGGGTACCTTAGACAATGTTGTACAAAATGAAAATTTGCTAATCATGCAAAATAGGAGTCCCGTACATGATATGGTCTCGGCATTTAGGTGGTAGATAGGTTTCAGTGTCATCACAAAGTGGGTCAAGTTTCAGCCCCCTATTAATAAACATGTAATGTTAGAACTGTAGGGGCATTTTTGTCAAGACATTCACAGAGGATTACTGCAGAGAGGAACGAAGTATTGGCATCACTTTAGGCATGCAGGCAGCATGATATACATGTTATGCAAATGAGGACATAATTTGCATAATTGATGGAATTGTATAACTCCATTGTTTTCAATAACTGGCCTTCAATAAATGAAACCCATGTAAATTATGATAGGTATTATCATAAGCAGATACCGAATATGCACATGAGGAACTAATTTTCATAATATCTGCAAACATTGCTTAATTATTTTTTAAAGAACTTAATATGATTTAATTGTTTTCTGTAAGTGAACTATGATAAATGTAACACATGTAATTCAAGTCTGTTTGAATATGAACACTGGAAATGATTAGGGCCGTTTCTGTAGCACTCTGTGTGTACTGGCAATTTTTCTAGCTGATTGACGAATGAATGACGTTAACATTTCCAGACCAACATGGCGGCGCTGTTCTCTATCGGAGTGGACGTGGGCGGCACGAACACGGACGCAGTGGTTCTACAGGGGGACCGGGTGGTCAGCTGGAGCAAGCAGGTCACCACTCCGGACGTGACCACCGGCGTGGCGAGGGCCGTCAGGGCGGTACTGGCCCAGGTCAAGGACAAGAACCTGCAAGGTAAAACTAAAAATGCAACATTTTCGCGAAAATGCAGATTGTTTTCCCTGTAGATACTCGCACACAATACTATACCATTAGGCTCGCCCCACATTATTGTGTGCAAGTTAAGAAGAAAATTGCTCATACATGTGATATGACAATATATTATAAACATTAGTTCACCTTTATCCGTTGGGTAACCTAAATCCGTTGTTTTAAAAGGTGGGTATTTGCAGATCATCACGTCCACAAACGGTGGTTTTTAACATGTTAAGTTTTCAAAATAACGTTATGTCCATTGATAACCCTAAATACCCCGTTTAAAAAAACAACGGATATGGGGTACCCCACGGATAGAGGTGAACTAGTAAGCATTACACGGTACAGCTGTGTTTGAAGAAAGTTTAGCATTGTACTGTGTTGGTAGATAATTGGAACATGCACTGTATTCTAACATGGAACAGATGACATCAATGATCAAATGAGAGGCCTATATTGAAATCTCTCCTATAATAATACTAGTCTTGGTTTATTGTTCACAATTAACAGTACAGTACAATACAGTGAGTGGATAACAGCTAGCAGCCAAGGCTGAATTGCGTGTTAGCCATTATATAAAGCCCACTTGCTCCAACATATAAGACCTAAGAAAAACGATTAAAAAGGAATTGAAATATGTACACAAAATCATCTACTCATCCACATTTTCATTCAAGAGCTATGGGAGATCTGGGAAAGGACTTTTTTTGTAACGCTTGGTGCACTATGCCCCCCACACCAGGCACCATCACCCGGGTGAACATCGGCACCACCCATTTTGTGAATGCGCTGGTGCAGCGGAGGGATCTGGTCCCCGTGTCGGTGGTTCGGCTCTGCGGCACGGCGTCTCGCGCACTGCCGCCCTTCTGCGACTTCCCACAGGACCTCAAGAAGGTAGTGCGATGGAGAATCTATAACTAGATATTTGACAGTGAAATACATACTTTTTACCATCGTCTACTACAAAGTTGTTTTCAAAGCATTTAACTGTCTAAGTCCAAATTGATACCAGGTATATGTCCCAGCCTTTTATGAAATTTTAAAAAAAATTTGAATTTTTGGCCCTTGAATGAAACCCTCAGAGCACAGGACTGTGCGATGTACAGAAACTAGGCGGAGAAGAACAAGGGGCTAGTCTCTGGCCTAAGCACTTTGGCAGTAGGCAATGAAACCCTCTTTACTGTGAATGGATAAAGTACTTCATACCTTAGAAATTAAGGCAAAAATCCTACTTTGCCCCTTGCTCTCTTTCATTCCTATTTGCAAATGTAGCGCATGTGAAGATGGCCTCTGTTATGACGAGAAAATCTCAGGTTGGTGTTGCTCGGAAGTAGCCTGGAATCCAGTCTTGTTAGCTTTGT